>NC_086449.1:490944900-491244900 GCF_028390025.1 Pseudophryne corroboree | reverse complement strand
TTACACACACACACTATATATATATATATATATATATATATATATATATATATATACACACATACATACATACACACACACACACACACTGGTAGGGTATTGCAGGTGAAACGCGTTGGAGATCCTGATTACACCTCACCTCTGAAAGTTAAGCACTTTACTTGATCATTTTATGAGCTGTTTACAGTGTATGAAATTTGCATATTGACTTAATTTTTTAAGCAGCCCTTTTTTTTCTTTTTTAGTAGTCATTTATTCTAATTTGTTTGGTTTTATTGTCTCCCCGTTTTGACATTTTAACCTGTTTCTTATTTAAAAAAATATTGTTATACTTTTTATATACCATTACAGTGTATTTACATAATTTTTGACACCGGAGGTCGCCCACAACACCCTATCAGTGTTTATTTTATATCAATTCCTGCAGGCGACTCATTGACCGCCTGCTTATACTTAGGGCTGGAGCAGACACCCCATTATACTTAAATGGGGGGAGTGTCAATTGGGAGTATTGTGTGAACTGGTATACGGGAAGTATCTGTGGCGCTGAGAAAAATCTGTGCAAAAAAAAAAAAAAAGTATAATATTTATATTATATATATATATATATATATATATATATATATATATATATATATATATACATACACACACACATATATACTGTGTGAACAATTAAAAGAGTAGTGGGCGCTCCATAGTGCTTGTACCTGTTAAAAATATATATTTATTTGGACAATCACACAATAGTAGCTCACGTATCACACATGCTGGTCATAACCACTGTAAGTATAATTAGATTAAAATAATATAGTGCCCTCTGATGAAGTTCAAGTGATGAAACGTGTAGGGTTGTGGCCTAGCATTCAAAAGTGTAACAAGGATCCTGCCGGGACCAATGTTATGTGGGCGGTTTGTGTTTTTGGTGCTCTGTATTGTTTTAAGCAGATTATACTTATGGTGGTTATGACTGCCATTTGCTGTACGCAAGTTACTATTGTGTGATTGTCCAAATAAATATACATTTTTTTATGGATACAAGCACTATGAAGTGCCCCCTATTCTTTTACCTGTTCACAGATAGAAACAGATAACTGGATATGGGACTTGCAAGGGGAGACGCCGACCAAAGGAGACTGTTTTAGTACAAGAAAACCGGCAGTATTGGCTACTTAAAAAGGGAATGCTTGGTTTGAAAAGGACATTTGCTTTCTTTCTGGGACTAGCATTTCCACAACAGACTTTTAAGGTGTAATTATATATAAAGGTAGCGTGTCCGGCACTCAAATCCATAAAGCTGTATACGCTGCGGTGCCCTCCTTGTGGAGTATTGTGACTTCACTATGCAGCAACAGAGGTATCTGGGCGGCACTCAGCAGACTTAGGTCAGAAGATTATGCAAAGGTCATTTTATTAACCACAAGTCAACATGTTTCGGAGACTGCTCTCCGTCCTCAGGGCCAGACCCGGAGAGCAGTCTCCGAAACATGTTGGCTTGTGGTTAATAAAATGACCTTTGCATAATCTACTGACCTAAGTCTGCTGGGTGCCGCCCAGATACCTCTGTTGCTATATATATATATATATATATATATATATATATATATACACACACACACACACACACACACACACACATATATATATATATATATATACATAGACACACACATACACATACACACACACACACACACACACACACAAGATCTTGTATGGTACTGAGGACGGGGAATATGCTCCAAAACGTTTATTGCTGAAATACAAGTGATGTTGATTATTTTACAGTCTCCAGTGCCGCAATGTCAGGACTGACGTGAAATGGATTTTCTGTGAGGAATAAATATCCTTATTTTCTTTCGTCCGAAATATATATATATATATATATACATACATACATACATTACATACACACACACACACATTATATATATATATATATATATATATATACACACATATACACACATATACACATTCACACACACAACCGTTCAAATGTTTGGGGTCACCCAGACAATTTCCTTATTTTTGAAAGAAAAGCACTGTTTTTTTCAATGAAGATAACATTAAATTAATCAGAAATACACTCTATACATTGTTAATGTGGTAAATGACTATACTAGCTGCAAACGTGTGGTTTATAAAGGAATATCTACATACTGTAGGTGTATAGAGGCCCATTGTCAGCAACCATCACTCCAATGTTTTAATGGTACATTGTGTTTGCTAATCGCGTTAGAAGACTAATGGATGATTAGAAAACCCTTGAAAAACCTTGTGCAATTATGTTAGCACAGCTGAAAACAAGTTTGCTCGTTAGAGAAGCTATAATCCGGGCCTTCCTTTGAGCTAGTTGAGTATCTGGAGCATCACATTTGTGGGTTCGATTATACTCTCAAAATGGCCAGAAAAAGAGAACTTTCATGTGAAACTCGACAGTCTATTCTTGTTCTTCGAAATAAAGGCTATTTCATGCGAGAAGCTGCCTAGAAACTGAACATTTCCTACAGCGGTGTGTACTACTCCCTTCAGAGAACAGCACAAACAGGCTCTAACCAGAGTAGAAAGAGAAGTGGGAGGCCCCGATGCACAACTGAGCAAGAAGACAAGTACATTAGAGTCTCTAATTTGAGAAATAGACACCTCACAGGTTCTCAACTGGCAGCTTTATTAAATGGTACTCGCAAAACGCCATTGTCAACGTCTATAGTGAAGAGGCAACTCCAGGATGCTGGCCATCTAGGCAGAGTGGCAAAGAAAAATAAGAATTTACTCACCGGTAATTCTATTTCTCGTAGTCCGTAGTGGATGCTGGGAACTCCGTAAGGACCATGGGGAATAGACGGGCTCCGCAGGAGACTGGGCACTCTAAAAGAAAGATTAGGTACTATCTGGTGTGCACTGGCTCCTCCCTCTATGCCCCTCCTCCAGACCTCAGTTAAAGAAACTGTGCCCGGAAGAGCTGACACAACAAGGAAAGGATTTGGAATCCAGGGTAAGACTCATACCAGCCACACCAATCACACTGTACAACTTGTGATAACCATACCCAGTTAACAGTATGAATAACAACTGAGCCTCATTTAATGGATGGCTCATAACAATAACCCTTTAGTTAAGCAATAACTATATACATGTATTGCAGAGAGTCCGCACTTGGGACGGGCGCCCAGCATCCACTACGGACTACGAGAAATAGAATTACCGGTGAGTAAATTCTTATTTTCTCTGACGTCCTAGTGGATGCTGGGAACTCCGTAAGGACCATGGGGATTATACCAAAGCTCCCAAACGGGCGGGAGAGTGCGGATGACTCTGCAGCACCGCATGAGCAAACTCAAGGTCCTCCTCAGCCAGGGTATCAAACTTGTAGAACTTAGCAAACTTGTTTGACCCCGACCAAGTAGCAGCTCGGCAAAGCTGTAAAGCCGAGACCCCTCAGGCAGCCGCCCAAGAAGAGCCCACCTTCCTTGTGGAATGGGCTTTCACTGATTTTGGATGCGGCAATCCAGCCGCAGAGTGAACCCGCTGAATCGTGCTATAGATCCAGCGAGCAATAGTCTACTTCGAAGCAGGAGCACCAACCTTGTTGGCTACATACAGAATAAACAGCGAGTCAGACTTTCTGACTCCCGCCGTTCTGGAAACAAATTTTCAAAGCCCGGACTACGTCCAGCAACTTGGAATCCTCCAAGTCCCTAGTAGCCGCAGGCACCACAATAGGCTGGTTCAAATGAAACGATGATACCACCCTAGGGAGAAATTGGGGACGAGTCCTCAATTCTGCCCTGTCCATATGGAAGATCAGATAAGGGCTTTTACATGACAAAACCGCCAATTCTGACACACGCCTAGCCAAAGCTAAGGCCAATAGCATGACCACTTTCCACGTGAGATATTTTAGCTCCACGGTCTTAAGTGGCTCAAACCAGTGGGATTTCAGGAAATCCAACACAACGTTAAGATCCCAAGGTGCCACCGGTAGCACAAAAGGAGGTTGAATATGCAGCACCCCCGGAACAACGTCTGAACTTCAGGCAGTGAAGCCAGTTCCTTTTGAGAGAAAATGGATAGGGCCGAAATCTTGACCTTTATGGATCCTAATTTTAGGCCCATAGTCACTCCTGACTGTAGGAAGTGCAGGAATCGACCAAGCAACCTATTTTCGCTATATACAGTGAAAAAGTCTTGCTGTCACGTCTTTCCTAGCCTTTATCAGCGTAGGAATAACTGCATCCGGAATGCCCTTTTCCGCTATGATCCGGCGTTCAACCGCCATGCCGTCAAATGCAGCCGCGGTAAGTCTTGGAACAGACAGGGCCCCTGTTGCAACATGTCCTGTCTGAGAGGCATACGCCCCGAGTCCTCAGAGCATTTCTTGCAGCTCCGGGTACTGAGTCCTTCTTGGCCCATTCGGAGCAAAGAATAATGGCCCTCATTCCGAGTTGTTCGCTCGGTATTTTTCATCGCATCGCAGTGAAAATCCGCTTAGTACGCATGCGCAATGTTCGCACTGCGACTGCGCCAAGTAACTTTACTATGAAGAAAGTATTTTTACTCACGGCTTTTTCTTCGCTCCGGCGAACGTAATGTGATTGACAGGAAATGGGTGTTACTGGGCGGAAACACGGCGTTTCAGGGGCGTGTGGCTGAAAACGCTACCGTTTCCGGAAAAAACGCAGGAGTGGCCGGGGAAACGGTGGGAGTGCCTGGGCGAACGCTGGGTGTGTTTGTGACGTCAACCAGGAACGACAAGCACTGAAATGATCGCACAGGCAGAGTAAGTCTGGAGCTACTCTGAAACTGCTAAGTAGTTAGTAATCGCAATATTGCGAATACATCGGTCGCAATTTTAAGAAGCTAAGATTCACTCCCAGTAGGCGGCGGCTTAGCGTGTGTAACTCTGCTACATTCGCCTTGCGAGCGAACAACTCGGAATGAGGGCCATTGTTCTCACTCCTCCTTTTATTACAATTCTCAGCCCTTGGGTATGAGTGGAAGTGGAGGGAATACATAGACCGACTTGAACACCCACAGTGTTACTAGTGAGACCACAGCTATCACCTGAGAGTCCTTTGACCCGGCTTAAAACCTTTTTTACCTTTTTATTGAGGTGGGACGCCATCTAGTCCACCTGAGGCAGTTCCCATCAATTTGCAAACTGCGTGAAGACTTCCTGATGAAGTCCCCACTTTCCCGGGTGGAGGTCGTGCCTGCTGAAGAAGTCTGCTTCCCAGTTGTCCACTCCCGGAATGAAC
Source organism: Pseudophryne corroboree (assembly GCF_028390025.1). Lineage (NCBI taxonomy): Eukaryota > Metazoa > Chordata > Amphibia > Anura > Myobatrachidae > Pseudophryne > Pseudophryne corroboree. Next base: position 491,239,639 of record NC_086449.1, on the reverse strand, counting down.
ACTGCTGACAGTGCGCTTACTTGATTCTCCGCCCAGCAAAGAATTCTGGTGGCTTCTACCCTCGCCACCCTGCTCCTTGTGCCGCCTTGGCGGTTTACATGAACCCCTGCGGTCTGACTGGATCAGAACCGGTAGGTTGCGAAGCAGGATCTCCGCTTGACTTAGGGCGTTGTATATGGCTTTTAGTTCCAGGATATTGATGTGAAGGCAAGTCTGTTGACTTGACCACAGACCTTGGAAATTTCTTCCCTGTGTAACTGCCCCCCACCCTCGGAGGCTTGCATCCGTGGTCACCAGGATCCAGTCCTGAATGCCGAATCTGCGGCCCTCGAGAAGGTGAGCACTCTGCAGCCACCACAGGAGAGACACCCTGGCCCTGGGGGATAGGGTGATTAACCGATGCATCTGAAGAGGTGATCCGGACCACTTGTCCAGGAAGTCCCACTGGAAGGTCCTCGCATGGAACCTGCCTAAGGGGATGGCCTCGTATGATGCCACCATCCTTCCCAGGACTCGAGTGCAGTGATGCACTAACACCTGTTTTGGTTTTAATAGATTCCTGACCAGTGTCATGAGCTCCTGAGCTCTCTCTATCGGGAGATAAACCCTTTTCTGGTCTGTGTCTAGGATCGTGCCTAGGAGAGGCAGATGAGCTGTAGGAACCAACTGCGACTTTGGAATATATAGAATCCAGCCGTGTTGCCGTTACACTTCCAGAGAAAGTGATACGCTGTTCAGCAACTGCTCTCTTGATCTCGCTTGTATGAGGAGATCGTCCAAGTACGTGATAATAGTGACACCTTGCTTCCGCAGGAGCTCAATCATATCCGCCATTACCTTGGTTATGACAATCCCGTACCGCAATTCTGAGGTACGCCTAATGAGGTGGATAAATGGGGACATGAAGGTATGCATCCCTTATGACCCGATTCACGATAAAGTCTCCCTCTTTTTAGGCTTGCCCTGACCGCTCTTAGCGATTCCATCTTGAACTTGAACCTTCTCAGGTATATGTTCAGGGATTTTTAATTCAATATGGGTCTGACCGAACCGTCTGGTTTCGGGATTACAACATGGTCGAATAATAACACCCTCTTGTTGAAGGAAGGGACCCTTGACCACCACCTGTTAAAGATACAATTTGTGAATTGCAGTTAACACTGGCTCCCCCTCTTGGGGGGAAGCCCGCAGGGCCGTCGGTGAGGGGGCATCTTGTCACAGTCCAGCTTGTATCCCTGAGACACAATATCTATTGCCCAGGGATCTAACAGGGAGTGAACCCACTTGTGGCTGAACTTACGAAGGCGTGTCCCCACCGGGCCTAGCTCCGCCTGTGGAGCCCCAGCGGCATAGGTGGATTTTTGTAGGGGCCGGGGAGGACTTCTGTTCCTGGGAACTAGTTGTGTTGATCCCGGCTCTGACAAGAAAGGACGCACCTCAGACTTTCTTGTTTCTTTATTCAAAAGGCTGCATTTAATAATGTCATGCTTTCTTAGGCTGTGCAGGAATATAAGGCAAACTAGCAGAATTACCAGCTATAGCTGTGGAGAACCCTTCTCCACACAATCCTCAGCCTTCCATATGCCTCTTAAGTCGGCATCATCGGTCCAATGTATATACTACAGGACACGTCAAGCAGAGATCGACATAGCTTTGACTCTAGGACCCAGTATACTCATGTCTCTTTGGGCATGCTTTATAACTATAAATATCTATTACTTAAGACAGCATCTTTAATATATTTACTAAGGTCTCAATCTCTGCTGATAAGGTACCTGTCCACGCTGCCACAGCGCTATAAACCCATGCCGACACAATCGCCGGTCTGGGTAGTATACTAGAATGTGCACGCTATCTGCAGGATCCCTGAGAATAGCAAGTGCTACCGTCTGTGCAAACAGGACACCCTAGGGGAAGATTCTCAACACATCCTGGCCCTAGTGGGGAAAGGATACAGCCTGAGAATTCTCTTGTGGGAAGCTGCTGTCTCTTGTCTGGAGATTCCCGCTCTTTTTCCTCATGAGAGGAGGGAAATTTACCTCAGCATTCTTCCCCTTAAACATGTGTACTCTCGTGTCAGGGACAGATGAGTCATCAGTGATATGCAAATCATCTTTTATTTCAATATCATATATTGAATACCTTCTAGCCATCTTGGCTGTAACTTAGCATTATCGTAGTCGACAGTGGAGTTAAACTCCGTGTCGATACCAGTGTTTGTTATTTTGGATAGTGAGCATTGTGAGACTCTGAAGGTCTCTGTGACATAGGGACAGACATGGGTAGATTTCCTGTCTGTTCCCTAACCATTTGTGCAATAAATTCACCTTAGCACTTACAGATATCCAAACAGGTGTCGGCGTTGTCGACAGAGACACCCTCTCACATACATATCACATACATATCCGCTCTATCACCTCCTTAGAGGAGCCTTTTACCTCAGACATGTCGACACACGCGTACCGACACACCACACACACAGGGGATGCTCTATTTGAAGACCGTTCCCCCACAAGGCCCTTTGGAGAGACAGAGAGAGAGTATGCCAGCAAACACCCCAGCGCTATATAACCCAGGGATTACACTGCAACTCAGTGTTTACCCAGTAGCTGCTGTATATACAATTTTTGCGCTTAAATTTATGTGCCCACCCCTCTCTTTTCACCCTTTGTGTACCAGGATACTGCAGAGGAGAGCCTGGGGAGCTTCCTTCCAGCGGAGCTGTGAAGAGAAAATGGCGCTGGTGTGCTGAGGAAGAAGGCCCCGCCCCCTCAGCGGCGGGCTTCTGTCCTGTTTCTGACTAAAAATGGCGGGGGTTTTACACATATACAGTCACAGACTGTATTATGTGTATTTTTATGCCAAAGGTATTTTTATTGCTGCCAAGGGCGCCCCCCAGCGCCCTGCACCCTACAGTGACCGGAGTGTGTGGTGTGCTGTGGGAGCAATGGCGCACAGCTGCGGTGCTGTGCGCTACCTTAATGAAGACAGGAGTCTTCTGCCGCCGATTTCATCGCTTCTCTTCGGTCTTCTGGCTCTGCAAGGGGGACGGCGGCGCGGCTCCGGGAACGGACGATCGAGGTCAGGCCCTGTGTTCGAACCCTCTGGAGCTAATGGTGTCCAGTAGCCTAAGAAGCACAAGCTAGCTGCAAGCAGGTAGGTTTGCTTCTCTCCCCTCAGTCCCACGTAGCAGTGAGTCTGTTGCCAGCAGATCTCACTGAAAATTAAAAACCTAACAAATACTTTCTTTCTAGCAAGCTCAGGAGAGCCCACTAGGAGCACCCAGCTCTGGCCGGGCACAGATTCTAACTGAGGTCTGGAGGAGGGGCATAGAGGGAGGAGCCAGTGCACACCAGGTAGTACCTAATCTTTCTTTTAGAGTGCCCAGTCTCCTGCGGAGCCCGTCTATTCCCCATGGTCCTTACGGAGTTCCCAGCATCCACTAGGACGTCAGAGAAAAGCCATATCTGAGACTGGCCAATAAAAGGAAAAGATTAATATGGGTAAAAGAACACAGACATTGGACGAAGGAAGATTGGGAAAAAGTGTTATGGTTAGACGAATCGAAGTTTGATGTGTTTGGATCACCCAGAAGAACCCTTGTGAGACGCAGAACAAGTGAAAAGATGCTGGAAGAGTGGTGCCTGACGCCATCTGTCAAGCATGGTGGAGGAAATGTGATGGTCTGGGGCTGCTTTAATGCTGGTAAAGTGGGAGATTTGTAAAAGAGATTTTGAATAAGGAAGGCTATCACTCCATTTTGCAAGTCCATGCCATACCCTGTGGACAGCGCTTGATAGGAGCCAATTTCCTCCTCCAACAGGACAATGACCGAAAGCACACCTCCAAATTATGCAAGAACTATTTAGGGAAGAAGCAGGCAGCTGGTACTCTGTCTGTAATGGAGTGGTCAGCGCAGTCCCCCATATCTCAACTCCATTGAGCGGTTGTGGGAGCAGCTTGACCGCATGGTACGCAAGAAGTGCCCATCAAACCAATCCAACTTGTGGAAGGTGCGTCAGGAAGCATGGGGTGAAATTTCTTCTACTGCAACAAATTAACAGCTAGAATGCCAAAGGTCTGCAATGCTGTAATTGCTGCAAAAGGAGCATTCTTTGACGAAAGCAAAGTTTGAAGGACAAAATCATTATTCCAAATAAAAAATAAGAATTTACTTACCGATAATTCTATTTCTCGTAGTCCGTAGTGGATGCTGGGGACTCCGTCAGGACCATGGGGAATAGCGGCTCCGCAGGAGACAGGGCACAAAAGTAAAAGCTTTAGGATCAGGTGGTGTGCACTGGCTCCTCCCCCTATGACCCTCCTCCAAGCCTCAGTTAGGATACTGTGCCCGGACGAGCGTACACAATAAGGAAGGATTTTGAATCCCGGGTAAGACTCATACCAGCCACACCAATCACACTGTACAACCTGTGATCTGAACCCAGTTAACAGCATGATAACAGCGGAGCCTCTGAAAAGATGGCTCACAACAATAATAACCCGTTTTAGTTAACAATAACTATGTACAAGTATTGCAGACAATCCGCACTTGGGATGGGCGCCCAGCATCCACTACGGACTACGAGAAATAGAATTATCGGTAAGTAAATTCTTATTTTCTCTGACGTCCTAAGTGGATGCTGGGGACTCCGTAAGGACCATGGGGATTATACCAAAGCTCCCAAACGGGCGGGAGAGTGCGGATGACTCTGCAGCACCGAATGAGAGAACTCCAGGTCCTCCTCAGCCAGGGTATCAAATTTGTAGAATTTTGCAAACGTGTTTGCCCCTGACCAAGTAGCAGCTCGGCAAAGTTGTAAAGCCGAGACCCCTCGGGCAGCCGCCCAAGATGAGCCCACCTTCCTTGTGGAATGGGCATTTACATATTTTGGCTGTGGCAGGCCTGCCACAGAATGTGCAAGCTGAATTGTACTACACATCCAACTAGCAATCGCCTGCTTAGAAGCAAGAGCACCCAGTTTGTTGGGTGCATACAGGATAACAGCAAGTCAGTTTTCCTGACTCCAGCCGTCCTGGAAACATATATTTTCAGGGCCCTGACAACATCTAGCAACTTGGAGTCCTCCAAGTCCCTAGTAGCCGCAGGTACCACAATAAGCTGGTTCAGGTGAAACGCTGACACCACCTTAGGGAGAAACTGGGGACGAGTCCGCAGCTCTGCCCTGTCCGAATGGACAATCAGATATGGGCTTTTGTGAGACAAAGCCGCCAATTCTGACACTCGCCTGGCCGAGGCCAGGGCCAACAGCATGGTCACTTTCCATGTGAGATATTTCAAATCCACAGATTTGAGCGGTTTAAACCAATGTGATTTGAGGAATCCCAGAACTACGTTGAGATCCCACAGTGCCACTGGAGGCACAAAAGGGGGTTGTATATGCAGTACTCCCCTGACAAACTTCTGGACTTCAGGAACTGAAGCCAATTCTTTCTGGAAGAAAATCGACAGGGCCGAAATTTGAACCTTAATGGACCCCAATTTGAGGCCCATAGACACTCCTGTTTGCAGGAAATGCAGGAATCGACCGAGTTGAAATTCCTCCGTGGGGCCTTCCTGGCCTCACACCATGCAACATATTTTCGCCAAATGTGGTGATAATGTTGTGCGGTCACCTCCTTCCTGGCTCTGACCAGGGTAGGGATGACCTCTTCCGGAATGCCTTTTTCCCTTAGGATCCGGCGTTCAACCGCCATGCCGTCAAACGCAGCCGCAGTAAGACTTGGAACAGACATGATCCTTGCTGAAGCAAGTCCCTTCTTAGTATCTCTTGAAGTTCCGGGTACCAAGTCCTTCTTGGCCAATCCGGAGCCACGAGTATAGTTCTTACTCCTCTCCGTCTTATAATTCTCAGTACCTTGGGTATGAGAGGCAGAGGAGGGAACACATACACCGACTGGTACACCCACGGTGTTACCAGAGCGTCCCTGCTATTGCCTGAGGGTCTCTTGACCTGGCGCAATACCTGCCCAGTTTTTTGTTCAGACGGGACGCCATCATGTCCACCTTTGGTCTTTCCCAACGGTTCACAATCATGTGGAAGACTTCCAGATGAAGTCCCCACTCTCCCAGGTGGAGGTCGTGCCTGCTGAGGAAGTCTGCTTCCCAGTTGTCCACTCCCGGAATGAACACCGCTGACAGTGTTATCACATGATTTTTCACCCAGCGAAGAATCCTTGCTGCCATTGTCCTCCTGCTTCTTGTGCCGCCCTGTCTGTTTACGTGGGCGACTGCCGTGATGTTGTCCGACTGGATCACCACCGGTTGGCTTTGAAGCAGAGGTCTTCCTAGGCTCAGAGCATTGTAAATTGCCCTTAGCTCCAGTATATTTATGTGGAGAGAAGTCTCCAGACTTGACCACACTCCTTGGAAATTTCTTCCCTGTGTGACTGCTCCCCAGCCTCTCAGGCTGGCATCCGTGGTCACCAGGACCCAGTCCTGAATGCCGAATCTGCTGCCCTCTAGTAGATGAGCACTCTGCAGCCACCACAGAAGAGACACCCTTGTCCTTGGAGACAGGATTATCCGCTGATGCATCTGAAGATGCGATCCGGACCATTCGTCCAGCAGATCCCACTGAAAAATTCTTGCGTGAAATCTGCCGAATGGAATCGCTTCGTAAGAAGCCACCATTTTTCCCAGGACTCTTGTGCATTGATGCACTGACACTTGGCCTGGTTCTAGGAGGTTCCTAACTAGCTCGGATAACTCCCTGGCTTTCTGCTCCGGGAGAAACACCTTTTTCTGAACTGTGTCCAGAATCATCCCTAGGAACAGCAGACGTGTCGTCGGAATCAGCTGCGATTTTGGAATATTTAGAATCCACCCGTGCTGTCGTAGAACTACTTGAGATAGTGCTACTCCGACCTCCAACTGTTCTCTGGACCTTGCCCTTATCAGGAGATCGTCCAAGTAAGGGATAATTAAGACGCCTTTTCTTTGAAGAAGAATCATCATTTCGGCCATTACCTTGGTAAAGACCCGGGGTGCCGTGGACAATCCAAACGGCAGCGTCTGAAACTGATAGTGACAGTTCTGTACCACGAACCTGAGGTACCCTTGGTGAGAAGGGCAAATTGGGACATGGAGGTAAGCATCCTTGATGTCCAGGGACACCATATAGTCCCATTCTTCCTGGTTCGCTATCACTGCTCTGAGTGACTCCATCTTGATTTGAACCTTTGTATGTAAGTGTTCAAAGATTTCAGATTTAGAATAGGTCTCACCGAGCCGTCTGGCTTCAGTACCACAAATAGTGTGGAATAATACCCCTTTCCTTGTTGTAGGAGGGGTACTTTGATTATCACCTGCTGGGAATACAGCTTGTGAATTGTTTCCAATACTGCCTCCCTGTCGGAGGGAGACGTTGGTAAAGCAGACTTCAGGAACCTGCGAGGGGGAGACGTCTCGAACTTCCAATCTGTACCCCTGGGATACTACTTGTAGGATCCAGGGGTCCACTTGCGAGTGAGCCCACTGCGCGCTGAAACTCTTGAGACGACCCCCCACCGCACCTGAGTCCGCTTGTACGGCCCCAGCGTCATGCTGAGGACTTGGCAGAAGCGGTGGAGGGCTTCTGTTCCTGGGAAGGAGCTGCCTGCTGCAGTCTTCTTCCCTTTCCTCTACCCCTGGGCAGATATGACTGGCCTTTTGCCCGCTTGCCCTTATGGGGACGAAAGGACTGAGGCTGAAAAGACGGTGTCTTTTTCTGCTGAGATGTGACTTGGGGTAAAAAAGGTGGATTTTCCAGCTGTTGCCGTGGCCACCAGGTCCGATGGACCGACCCCAAATAACTCCTCCCCTTTATACGGCAATACTTCCATGTGCCGTTTGGAATCTGCATCACCTGACCACTGTCGTGTCCATAAACATCTTCTGGCCAGACATGGACATCGCACTTACTCTTGATGCCAGAGTGCAAATATCCCTCTGTGCATCTCGCATATATAGAAATGCATCTTTTAAATGCTCTATAGTCAATAAAATACTGTCCCTGTCAAGGGTATCAATATTTTCAGTCAGGGAATCCGACCAAGCCACCCCAGCGCTGAACATCCAGGCTGAGGCGATCGCTGGTCGCAGTATAACACCAGTATGTGTGTATATACTTTTTAGGATATTTTCCAGCCTCCTATCAGCTGGCTCCTTGAGGGCGGCCGTATCTGGAGACGGTAACGCCACTTGTTTTTATAAGCGTGTGAGCGCCTTATCCACCCTAGGGGGTGTTTCCCAACGCGCCCTAACTTCTGGCGGGAAAGGGTATAACGCCAATAATTTTCTATCGGGGGAAACCCACGCATCATCACACACTTCATTTAATTTATCTGATTCAGGAAAAACTACAGGTAGTTTTTTCACACCCCACATAATACCCTTTTTTGTGGTACTTGTAGTATCAGAAATATGTAACACCTCCTTCATTGCCCTTAACATGTAACGTGTGGCCCTAATGGAAAATACGTTTGTTTCTTCACCGTCGACACTGGAGTCAGTGTCCGTGTCTGTGTCGACCGACTGAGGTAATGGGCGTTTTAAAGCCCCTGACGGTGTTTGAGACGCCTGGACAGGTACTAATTGGTTTGCCGGCAGTCTCATGTCGTTAACCGATCTTGCAGCGTGTTGACATTATCACGTAATTCCCTAAATAAGCCATCCATTCCGGTGTCGACTCCCTAGAGAGTGACATCACCATTACAGGCAATTTCTCCGCCTCCTCACCAACATCGTCCTCATACATGTCGACACACACGTACCGACACACAGCACACACACAGGGAATGCTCTGATAGAGGACAGGACCCCACTAGCCCTTTGGGGAGACAGAGGGAGAGTTTGCCAGCACACACCAAAACGCTATAATTATACAGGGACAACCTTATATAAGTGTTTTCCCTTATAGCATCTTAATATATTATAATATCGCCACACAAAATGCCCCCCCCCCTCTCTGTTTTAACCCTGTTTCTGTAGTGCAGTGCAGGGGAGAGCCTGGGAGCCTTCCTAGCAGCGGAGCTGTGTAGGAAAATGGCGCTGTGTGCTGAGGAGAATAGGCCCCGCCCCCTTTTCGGCTGGCTTCTTCTCCCGTTTTTCTGACAACCTGGCAGGGGTTAAATACATCCATATAGCCCCAGAGGCTATATGTGATGTATTTTTAGCCAGCATAGGAAGTTTCATTGCTGCCCAGGGCGCCCCCCCCAGCGCCCTGCACCCTCAGTGACCGTTGGTGTGAAGTGTGCTGAGAGCAATGGCGCACAGCTGCCGTGCTGTGCGCTACCTTAAGAAGACTGGGAAGTCTTCAGCCGCCGATTTCTGGACCTCTTCTCTCTTCAGCATCTGCAAGGGGGTCGGCGGCGCGGCTCCGGTGACCCATCCAGGCTGTACCTGTGATCGTCCCTCTGGAGCTAGTGTCCAGTAGCCTAAGAAGCCAATCCATCCTGCACGCAGGTGAGTTCACTTCTTCTCCCCTAAGTCCCTCGTTGCAGTGAGCCTGTTGCCAGCAGGACTCACTGAAAATAAAAAACCTAACCAAACTTTTACTCTAAGCAGCTCTTTAGGAGAGCCACCTAGATTGCACCCTTCTCGGCCGGGCACAAAAACCTAACTGAGGCTTGGAGGAGGGTCATAGGGGGAGGAGCCAGTGCACACCACCTGATCCTAAAGCTTTTACTTTTGTGCCCCGTCTCCTGCGGAGCCGCTATTCCCCATGGTCCTTACGGAGTCCCCAGCATCCACTTAGGACGTCAGAGAAATCATTATTTCTAACCATGCCAATGTCTTGACTATATGTTCTATTCATTTTGCAACACGATATTGTCTGTGTGACCCCAAACTTTTGAACTGTAGTGTATATATATATATATATATATATATATATATATACATACACACACACATACACACACAAATACACCACCGAATATCCGGCACCTGATGGTCTGGCACCTCTTTTAATCCGGACACATCAGGTCTTGGGGGAAGTTGGGCTGTGGGTGGAAGTTAGGATGCAGGCTGCATTTAGGCTGCAGGAGATCTTAGATTAGCAGCAGGAGGCTTAGTTAGGCTGCAGGTGGGAGAGTCTGCCTGTGGGCGGGTAGTTTGGCTGACATGGGGAGACGTGTTGTCGGTGGGGAATCTGGCTGCGTGGCTGGAGTTAGGCTGTAGGAAACAATCTGGATAGAATTAGGCTGCAAAGGGCTGGGTCAGGGTGCTGACTACACCACAGACAATGATACCACTGATAATCCGGCACAGTGCAGGAACAAAGGGTGCCGGATTATCGGTGGTGTACCTGTGTATGTATGTATATACATACACTCACACATACACAGTATATGAAAATGTATGAAACTAAATATTGAATTAAGGTACATACCGGAAGTTCAGCTGTGTTTGCCGCATTTGGTCTTTTTCTATTGTTTTTAAAGTTATATTGTACTTATTACCCATTCAGCATAGCGGTTAGCTGTAGCAAACTGGGCTGTAGTCGACTGGACCGATTTCGAGAAGCTTAATAGTATTTTTTATGTTGTATACTGTTCCCAGCTGATGGTTGGAGGAGGAACTATTAATCAAGCATGAGAGGAATTTAGGGAGGGTCAGCAGACAGTGCAGCAAATCTGTCTTTCCTACTATTTGGAGATATCCTAATGAAGGCTGCGTTTGGTAGCTGAAAAGTCGACCTATGACACTTTAATGGTGATATGTGAATAACAAATTTGTGTTTAAGTCTAGGAAAAGCTGAGGATTTATTTGTGAGTGCCAACTGGTCTTTGGATTATATATTATATAATAAGAATTTACTTACCGATAATTCTATTTCTCGGAGTCCGTAGTGGATGCTGGGGTTCCTGAAAGGACCATGGGGAATAGCGGCTCCGCAGGAGACAGGGCACAAAAGTAAAGCTTTCCGATCAGGTGGTGTGCACTGGCTCCTCCCCCTATGACCCTCCTCCAAGCCAGTTAGGTACTGTGCCCGGACGAGCGTACACAATAAGGGAGGAATTTTGAATCCCGGGTAAGACTCATACCAGCCACACCAATCACACCGTACAACTTGTGATCAAAACCAGTTAACAGTATGATAACAGAGGAGCCTCTGAAAGATGGCTTCTTAACAATAACCCGAATTAGTTAACAATAACTATGTACAATTATTGCAGATAATCCGCACTTGGGATGGGCGCCCAGCATCCACTACGGACTCCGAGAAATAGAATTATCGGTAAGTAAATTCTTATTTTCTCTATCGTCCTAGTGGATGCTGGGGTTCCTGAAAGGACCATGGGGATTATACCAAAGCTCCCAAACGGGCGGGAGAGTGCGGATGACTCTGCAGCACCGAATGAGAGAACTCCAGGTCCTCCTTAGCCAGAGTATCAAATTTGTAAAATTTTACAAACGTGTTCTCCCCTGACCACGTAGCTGCTCGGCAAAGTTGTAATGCCGAGACCCCTCGGGCAGCCGCCCAAGATGAGCCCACCTTCCTTGTGGAGTGGGCCTTTACAGATTTAGGCTGTGGCAGGCCTGCCACAGAATGTGCAAGTTGGATTGTGCTACAGATCCAACGAGCAATCGTCTGCTTAGACGCAGGAGCACCCATCTTGTTGGGTGCATACAATATAAACAACGAGTCAGATTTTCTGACTCCAGCTGTCCTTGCAATATATATTTTTAATGCTCTGACAACGTCCAGTAACTTGGAGTCCTCCAAGTCACTTGTAGCCGCAGGCACTACAATAGGCTGGTTCAGATGAAATGCTGACACCACCTTAGGGAGAAAATGCGGACGAGTCCGCAGTTCTGCCCTGTCCGAATGGAAAATCAGATATGGGCTTTTGTAAGATAAAGCTGCCAGTTCTGACACTCTCCTGGCCGAAGCCAGGGCTAGTAACATGGTCACTTTCCATGTGAGATATTTTAAATCCACCTTTTTTAGTGGTTCAAACCAATGAGATTTTAGAAATTCCAAAACCACATTGAGATCCCACGGTGCCACTGGAGGCACCACAGGAGGCTGTATATGCAGCACTCCCTTAACAAAAGTCTGGACTTCAGGAACTGAAGCCAATTCTTTTTGAAAGAAAATCGACAGGGCCGAAATTTGAACCTTAATAGATCCCAATTTGAGACCCATAGACAATCCTGATTGCAGGAAATGTAGGAATCGACCCAGTTGAAATTCCTCCGTCGGAGCACTCCGATCCTCGCACCACGCAACATATCTTCGCCAAATGCGGTGATAGTGTTGCACGGTTACTTCCTTCCTTGCTTTAATCAAAGTAGGAATGACTTCTTCCGGCATGCCTTTTTCCTTTAGGATCCGGCGTTCAACCGCCATGCCGTCAAACGCAGCCGCGGTAAGTCTTGAAACAGACAGGGACCCTGCTGAAGCAAGTCCCTCCTTAGAGGTAGAGGCCACGGATCTTCCGTGATCATCTCTTGAAGTTCCGGGTACCAAGTCCTTCTTGGCCAATCCGGAACCACTAGTATCGTTCTTACGCCTCTTTGCCGTATAATTCTCAATACTTTTGGTATGAGAGGCAGAGGAGGAAACACATACACCGACTGGTACACCCAAGGCGTTACCAGCGCGTCCACAGCTATTGCCTGCGGATCTCTTGACCTGGCGCAATACCTGTCCAGTTTTTTGTTGAGGCGAGACGCCATCATGTCCACCATTGGTCTTTCCCAACGGGTTACCAGCATGTGGAAGACTTCCGGATGAAGTCCCCACTCTCCCGGGTGAAGGTCGTGTCTGCTGAGGAAGTCTGCTTCCCAGTTGTCCACTCCCGGGATGAACACTGCTGACAGTGCTATCACCTGATTCTCTGCCCAGCGAAGAATCCTTGCAGCTTCTGCCATTGCACTCCTGCTTCTTGTGCCGCCCTGTCTGTTCACATGGGCGACTGCCGTGATGTTGTCCGACTGGATCAACACCGGTTTTCCTTGAAGCAGAGGTTCTGCCTGGCTTAGAGCATTGTAGATTGCTCTTAGTTCCAGAATGTTTATGTGAAGAGACGTTTCCAGGCTCGTCCACACTCCCTGGAAGTTTCTTCCTTGTGTGACTGCTCCCCAGCCTCTCAGGCTGGCGTCCGTGGTCACCAGGATCCAATCCTGTATGCCGAATCTGCGGCCCTCCAATAGATGAGCACTCTGCAACCACCACAGAAGAGATACCCTTGTCCTTGGAGACAGGGTTATCCGCTGGTGCATCTGAAGATGCGACCCTGACCATTTGTCTAACAGATCCCTCTGGAAAATTCGTGCATGGAATCTGCCGAATGGAATTGCTTCGTAAGAAGCCACCATTTTTCCCAGGACTCTTGTGCATTGATGTACAGACACCTTTCCTGGTTTTAGGAGGTTCCTGACAAGCTCGGACAACTCCTTGGCTTTTTCCTCCGGGAGAAAAACCTTTTTCTGAACCGTGTCCAGAATCATCCCTAGGAACAGCAGACGAGTTGTCGGCATTAACTGGGATTTTGGAATATTCAGAATCCAGCCGTGTTGTTTTAGCACTTCTTGAGACAGTGCTAATCCCCTCTCTAGCTGTTCTCTGGACCTTGCCCTTATTAGGAGATCGTCCAAGTATGGGATAATTAATACGCCTTTTCTTCGAAGAAGAATCATCATCTCGGCCATTACCTTTGTAAAGACCCGAGGTGCCGTGGACAATCCGAACGGCAGCGTCTGAAACTGATAGTGACAGTTTTGTACAACGAACCTGAGGTACCCCTGGTGTGAGGGGTAAATTGGAACGTGGAGGTACGCATCCTTGATGTCCAAGGACACCATAAAGTCCCCTTCTTCCAGGTTCGCTATCACTGCTCTGAGTGACTCCATTTTGAACTTGAACTTCTTTATGTACAGGTTCAAGGACTTCAGATTTAGAATAGGTCTTACCGAGCCGTCCGGCTTCGGTACCACAAATAGAGTGGAATAATACCCCTTTCCCTGTTGTAGAAGAGGTACCTTGACTATCACCTGCTGAGAGTACAGCTTGTGAATGGCTTCCAAAACCGTCTCCCTTTCGGAGGGGGACGTTGGTAAAGCAGACTTCAGGAAACGGCGAGGCGGATCTGTCTCTAGTTCCAACCTGTACCCCTGAGATATTATCTGCAGGATCCAGGGATCTACCTGCGAGTGAGCCCACTGCGCGCTGAAATGCTTGAGACGACCGCCCACCGCCCCCGAGTCCGCTTGAGAAGCCCCAGCGTCATGCTGAGGCTTTTGTAGAAGCGGGGGAGGGCTTCTGTTCCTGGGAAGGAGCTGCCTGTTGGTGTCTCTTCCCCCTTCCTCTGCCTCGTGGCAGATATGAATATCCCTTTGCTCTCTTGTTTTTAAAGGAACGAAAGGACTGCGGTTGAAAAGTCGGTGTCTTTTTCTGTTGGGGAGTAGCTTGAGGTAAAAAGGTGGATTTCCCGGCTGTAGCCGTGGCCACCAAATCTGATAGACCGACTCCAAATAACTCCTCCCCTTTATACGGCAAAACTTCCATATGCCGTTTTGAGTCCGCATCGCCTGACCACTGTCGCGTCCATAAACTTCTTCTGGCCGAAATGGACATAGCACTTACCCGTGATGCCAGTGTGCAGATATCCCTCTGTGCATCACGCATATAAAGAAATGCATCCTTTATTTGCTCTAAAGACAGTAAAACATTGTCCCTATCCAGGGTATCAATATTTTCAATCAGGGACTCTGACCAAACTACTCCAGCACTGCACATCCAGGCTGACGCTATAGCTGGTCGTAGTATAACACCTGTATGTGTGTATATACTTTTTTGGATATTTTCCATCCTCCTATCTGTTGGATCTTTAAGTGCGGCCGTCTCAGGAGAGGGTAACGCCACTTGTTTAGATAAGCGTGTGAGCGCCTTATCCACCCTAGGAGGTGTTTCCCAGCGCGCCCTAACCTCTGACGGGAAAGGGTATAAAGCTAATAACTTCTTTGAAATTAGCATCTTTTTATCGGGGGCAACCCACGCTTCATCACATACATCATTTAGTTCTTCTGATTCAGGAAAAACTATAGGTAGTTTTTTCACACCCCACATAATACCCTGTTTAGTGGTACCAGTAGTATCAGCTAAATGTAACGCCTCCTTCATTGCCAAAATCATATAACGTGTGGCCCTACTGGAAAATACGGTTGATTCGTCACCGTCGCCACTGGAATCAGTGCCTGTGTCTGGGTCTGTGTCGACCGACTGAGGCAAAGGGCGTTTTACAGCCCCTGACGGTGTTTTAGGCGCCTGGACAGGCACTAACTGATTGTCCGGCCGTCTCATGTCGACAAACGACTGCTTTAGCGTGTTGACACTATCCCGTAATTCCATAAATAAAGGCATCCATTCTGGTGTCGACCCCCTAGGAGGTGACATCCCCATATTTGGCAATTGCTCCGCCTCCACACCAATATCGTCCTCATACATGTCGACACACACGTACCGACACACAGCAGACACACAGGGAATGCTCTTAACGAAGACAGGACCCCACTAGCCCTTTGGGGAGACAGAGGGAGAGTTTGCCAGCACACACCAAAAGCGCTATATATGACAGGGATAGCCTTATAATAAGTGCTCCCTGTATAGCTGCTTTTATAATATAATTTTTGCCACTATTTTGCCCCCCCTCTCTTGTTTTACCCTGTTTCTGTAGTGCAGTGCAGGGGAGAGACCTGGGAGCCGTCCTGACCAGCGGAGCTGTGTAAGGAAAATGGCGCTGTGTGCTGAGGAGATAGGCCCCGCCCCTTTTCCGGCGGGCTCGTCTCCCGCTCTTTAGTGTATTCTGGCAGGGGTTAAATATCTCCATATAGCCCCGGAGGCTATATGTGAGGTATTTTTTAGCCAAATAGGTTTTCATTTGCCTCCCAGGGCGCTCCCCTCCCAGCGCCCTGCACCCTCAGTGACTGCCGTGTGAAGTGTGCTGAGAGGAAAATGGCGCACAGCTGCAGTGCTGTGCGCTACCTTTAGAAGACTGAGGAGTCTTCTGCCGCCGATTCTGGACCTCTTCATGTTTCAGCATCTGCAAGGGGGCCGGCGGCGAGGCTCCGGTGACCATCCAGGCTGTACCTGTGATCGTCCCTCTGGAGCTGATGTCCAGTAGCCAAGAAGCCAATCCATCCTGCACGCAGGTGAGTTCACTTCTTCTCCCCTAAGTCCCTCGTTGCAGTGATCCTGTTGCCAGCAGGACTCACTGTAAAATAAAAAACCTAAGCTAAACTTTCTCTAAGCAGCTCTTTAGGAGAGCCACCTAGATTGCACCCTTCTCGGCCGGGCACAAAAATCTAACTGGCTTGGAGGAGGGTCATAGGGGGAGGAGCCAGTGCACACCACCTGATCGGAAAGCTTTACTTTTGTGCCCTGTCTCCTGCGGAGCCGCTATTCCCCATGGTCCTTTCAGGAACCCCAGCATCCACTAGGACGATAGAGAAATATATATATATATATATATATATATATACACAGGTTGAGTATCCCATATCCAAATATTCCGAAATACGGAATATTCCGAAATACGGACTTTTTTGAGTGAGAGTGAGATAGTGAAACCTAAGTTTTTTGATGGCTCAATGTACACAAACTTTGTTTAATACACACAGTTATTAAAAATATTGTATTAAATGACCTTCAGGCTGTGTATATAAGGTGTATATGAAACATAGATGAATTGTGTGAATGTACGCACACTTTGTTTAATGCACAAAGTTATAAAAAATATTGGCTAAAATGACCTTCAGGCTGTGTGTATAAGGTGTATATGAGACATAAATGCATTCTGTGCTTAGACTTGGGTCTCATCACCATGATATCTCATTATGGTATGCAATTATTCCAAAATACGGAAAAATCCGATATCCAAAATACCTCTGGTCCCAAGCATTTTGGATAAGGGATACTCAAACTGTATATATATATATATATACACACACACATACATACATACACGGGGTGACCCCAAATGGACAATGCGGAAAAGATAAGGCGGCACTCGGAGTCTTGTAACGAAAAGGAGGTGTATTGGCAAATATATATTTATTATATAGAGATGAGAGCCCATCTTGCTCTCTATCTCTCAGTCAATAAACGCTAACCTGTACAAATAATAGAAAGTTTACCATAATTTTATCTACATTTTCAGTTAGTAAATGGAATGATTTGGTTACTGAATTAGCAAATATATATTTCTACTTGGTCCTCCAAAATATGTCAATAACCAGCAATATCAACTATGTGGTTTATCTTTGTATAAAAAAAAAAAAATGCACATTTTACACTGCATACTTCTGTAAATACACAATCATCAGTGTGGGTACTTAGCTGTTACCCATATACGCTTCCACCCTCCTTCCCGGGACAAGTTTAGTGTTGTACACTGAAGGATTTATGATGGATGCTGAACAGTTTTTTAATGAATTTTTTCAGAGTGGTTTTGACTTCAAAAGGAAAACACAAATGTTATCTGGTTTCTATTTACTTAAAGGATAAAGCAATGGGGTGTAAAAAAAAATGTGCAAACATCTTCCTAAACCTATCAGGTGTGACATTTCTTCATAGTGACTGCTAGCCAACAAATAGCCTGAAAGGGCTTCTATCCTGCAATTTACCTGAGAGTTCATATGAGCACTGGCAGTCACCAACTACATCCTAACAGATCTTTCGCAGATATAACGTATACTATTTGTACAGATATCTAATGGGTTCTTCCTGTTTGATTTTGGGTAAAAAAAAAAAAAATCAAAATCAAACAGGAAGAACCCATTAGATATGTGGGAACCTTAAATACACAATGGCAGGAGATCAATCATATTCTGGAGAAACACTGTTCAATCCTTCAGACAGATGATGATTTATTAAGAATACTTCCCAACAAACCACTGACCAGCTGGAGAAGGTCCAGAAATTTACGTGACAGAATAGTACACAGTCATCTCTCTAAACCCAGGCCGAACGAACTAGGAAAGAAAGGATCTTTCCCTTGTGGTAATTGCAAGGCCTGCAAGTGTATGATACCCGCTAAGTATTTTCTTGATAAATACAATAGAAAGTGGGAAATATCCACTAAAATTACGTGTACCACAATAGGTGTCGTATATCATCTTTAATGCCCATGCCTTAAAAAGTATGTTGGTAAGACGTCACGACCACTGAAGGTTAGACTTCTTGAGCATATCAGAAGCATTCGAAATGCTACGAAGGATGCTACCAGGTTTAAAACATTGTCACCGGTAAGCTAGGCATTTCCTCAATCATCATAATGGGGATCCGACAGGTCTCAAGGTGTTTAGTATCAAGCATGTACAACTTGGCATTAAAGGGGGAGATCTGGATCAAGAATTATTAAAATTCGAGACGACAATGATCTTCTTGCTAAACAGCATCTACCCACATGGGATGAATGAATCTAATAGCTATACTTCTTTCCTGAAATAATCTGCATTATCTAGATTAATATACTCTGATAGGGGCAACCATTGATAAAAGAATCAAACATTTATGAAAACTCTTTCACTTCAACACATCACTTACATTTCACGCCACCTGGCAATACTGGCAAGTTATTTTCTCATTACTTATTGAGATACATATATACATGTATAATGGCACACCTGAGTGTACACGCACCACTTCCCCCTTGTTTTCTTTTTTCTTTTCTTTTGCACAGTTTGACACTTTTGCTTTTTTTAGTGTGGTTATTCACTTGTTATCCTCAGTGATCTTGCTCTCAGCACTAAATATTTAATATTTTAGTTTTGGCACAAATAATTTTGTCAACATATGTGAGGTGTCTCGATCCTCACCATACATTTGTAGTTCACATCAAATCACAATTATTTTCTAGTGAGGACAATGAGATCCGTCACTAGTATGTCACCTTTCAGCACTATATAAGATTCAGTAGACAGATGTGTTGTTCATCTCTATCTATTGACATATGAAATTATTCCAATAATAGGTACCACAACTGGATATTTTCTGGAAATTATCCAGACTATAGCCCTGTCTAGACTATCATTTAATGAATAGCAGATAGTACATGTGTCAATCAATACCCATCAGAGCTGATACTCTCGAATACAAATACAGAAATATAGTCAGGAACAGGCCTATAGACTAATTATAGGTCTGTAGACTAATTTACATATTATGCCTCAAAAGTACAGATACAATTACCTTGATACTTGCTCCTTGACAATACTTACCGTCACAACAAATTAGACTTCATCATGTGACAAGTAAACCTTCAGAAGTACATGAATGGTCAGAAACTGATACAGGTTGAGTATCCCTTATCCAAATATTCCGAAATACGGAATATTCCGAAATACGGACTTTTTTTGAGTGAGAGTGAGATAGTGAAACCTTTGTTTTTTGATGGCTCAATGTACACAAACTTTGTTTAATACACAAAGTTATTAATAATATTGTATTAAATGAGCTTCAGGCTGTGTGTATAAGGTGTATATGAAACATAAATGAATTGTGTGAATGTAGACACACTTTGTTTAATGCACAAAGTTATAAAAAATATTGGCTATAATTACCTTCAGGCTGTGTGTATAAGGTGTATATGTAACATAAATGCATTCTGTGCTTAGATTTAGGTCCCATCACCATGATATCTCATTATGGTATGCAATTATTCCAAAATACGGAAAAATCCGATATCCAAAATACCTCTGGTCCCAAACATTTCGGATAAGGGATACTCAACCTGTACCTACCTACACATTGTATTAGTCTATACACTGGGTTTTTAGGAGGTACAGAGAATGTATATAGATATCTAGTCACAAAATGTATTCCTCTTTATGTGAAAATTTATACCATCAAATGGGGGGTTGTACCATCATAAAATAATTTTCTGTGAACACCTGCCTGTCTAGTATACTAAGTCATGCATTGGGGTTTTTAGGGTGCACAAAGAATCCATGCAGACATCTAATTTTGAAATATACTTACCTTTATGGGAAAATTGATATTACTAATGGGTGGTTGTACCCCCCATAAATGATCCACATAAATATCTTCACCTTTATGGTAAACCAGACATCACCAATGGGTGGTGTACTGTCGTCTGATTATTAACCATCTTTGTAGTCGGGTTTTTTTCTCTTCAAATTATAACCCAATTCAATCACTACTTTACTACTGTACGTGAATAAAGGCAATAAGAGGATGAGAACTTATATGTATTGAAATCATTATAATAAGTTCCTCATTACTCTTTAGGCTGCCCATATATACTCTTTACTTTTCGTCATTGTATTCTTAAAAGAAGGAATAACCCCTCATGATACTAAGAAAATTGTAATGAGATACTTAAAGTATTTAGAGCCGCACCCCGAATGGTTAATATGTATCATAATAAGTTTCACAGCTCCAGTATGAAAAATACATGTTTCGGACCACTTATACAAGAGAGCCCCACACCAGTATACCGACCAGGAGACCTGTATATGTATCAATTCATTGACTGGAATATTGAAATATAAGTGTGGGCATAAAGAGCTGATTAGATGTGATAGGATCACTGACACACTGTATGATGTGGGGATAACATAGGGCCCTAAACGGGATCAATAAAGACTGCGTCAGCAGCAAATAGCAAAGCTGCTTTAATATATACAGACATCGGGGCGTAGTGAGAACGAGATCCCTGTCTCATGGATACGATACAGACCGTGATGTGCGGGTTGTGATTGGAGAGTGGAATCACATGACCGCGGCCTATTGGCCGGCGGCTGCACGTGACCATTCACAATACGATGATTGGATGATGCAAATCTGATTTAATCACGTCCAGGGAAGGCGCTCGTGTTGCTCCCCGACGAAGCTGCCGTTTAGTGCAGTGAAACACGCGTGTAGGGCACAGTGTGCCCGCGTGTATTAGATATATGATGTTATAAAACAAACGTATAGATACTTATATTATGATGGTGGTTATTCACTAGAGAAGTTGTATTTGGCTGCTTATATTAGAGGATAAAATACTCAGTAATACAAACTGCAACAAATGTTTCAAACACCATCCGCTGATAGCTGCTGATGTCCTCAATATTACACACTTGATGATAGGATACTTAATATCAGAGTCTGTAACAAATGCCTTAAGCATCATACACGGACATCAGCTGAGGCTTTGAAAACCATATGCCGACAATGCCAGAGTTTGCAATAAATACTCTAAGTATTATATACCGACAGCAACTGATGTGTTAGATACTATACGCTGACATTAGCTGACTTCTATTGAAAGGAACAAAATGTATTGAACAGGAGACAAGTGCCCTTGTATACAGGATAATATGCCAATTACTGTATACACCAGCCGCACCATGTGTGTTATTGATTTTGTATCAAATTGCTACAGTGCACATTACACTGTAGCAACTAACTAGAGAACACTTAGAACCAGGTGGCAGCTGCATGATTAGATAGAACACTGAATCAGTGTGATTGCAATATATTACATTGTAGCAAATAACTTGGTAAACACCCAGAACTAAAAGGCAGCCATTTGTTTCAATTGAACAACACAGTTATCATCATTGGGAGAGTTTAGAAATTGTGGAGGCTGCAAATTCTATTAGCACCACTATGTTTAAGCACTACCAGATACTATATTTTTAATCACATTATGAGAATGAAATATTATAAGGGATATGATATACGGGGTTGATATATATTCTTAGAGGAGTGTTATCTCCCTGAATGACACAGCTTTATACCTCTGAACAAAATATTTA
This sequence comes from Pseudophryne corroboree, assembly GCF_028390025.1. NCBI lineage: Eukaryota > Metazoa > Chordata > Amphibia > Anura > Myobatrachidae > Pseudophryne > Pseudophryne corroboree. Next base: position 491,217,861 of record NC_086449.1, on the reverse strand, counting down.
AACAGAGAGCGATTTCAAGCTGGTCTGATATAATGAAATATATAGAATTTAATTAGGTTGGCAATACATGTCGATTATTGGATACTAAAAATAGGGATTGCTATATCCCTTAAAGGGGATCCGGTCTGAAGATCAACAGTGTCTAGTTCGACAATGTTTAGGTCGACCACTATAGGTCGACAGTCACTAGGTCGACATGGATGGGAGGTCGACAGGGTTTATAGGTCGACATGTGCTAGGCCGACAGGTCTAAAGGTCGACATGAGTTTTTCACATTTTTTTTTGGTGGATTTTTTCATACTTAACGATCCACGTGGATTACGATTGGAACGGTAAAGTGTGCCGAGCGAAGCGGTAGCGGAGCGAAGGCACCATGCCCGAAGCATGGCGAGCGAAGCGAGCCATGCGAGGGGACGCGGTGCACTAATTTGGGATCCCGGTCACACTACGAAGAAAACGGAAAAAAAAATAATTTAAAAAAATCCTCCCGTCGACCTTTAGACCCGTCGACCTAGCACATGTCGACCTAGAAACCCTGTCGACCTTCCACCCATGTCGACCTAGTGACTGTCGACCTAAACATTGTCGACCTAGACACTGTCGATTTGATGAACCACACCCCCCTTAAAGATCCACACTATAGTTGGGACTGCCATATTCCCCAAACAACCTTTCCCCTTACATATGCCCTAAAATGTGTATTTGTGCATTAATAGATAGTGAGTGCAAGCTAATACTTACCTTTTTCTGAAAAAGATACTTACTCTCCAGCTGATCCTGGTACAGGACTATAATATACCGAGATGTAGCAGCGACAATTGGCGATACATAGTATCTAATTCTCTCTCTAGTGGAGTCAATCTGCACATATATACCTAGTGACATTCACAGACTCTATATTTGTGATTAATTCATATGAGATAATTTGGGTGAATAAATAGGTGTATATAAGATAACATTGACTCTCTCGAATTACCAATCGGGAGAGGGATGATAAATATTATTGGTGCAACAACCACTATATAAAAAGAACCATTTATTCTTAATGGACCAAATATTGGTAACATCTGAATAGACATAATAACCTTACCAGTATCATACGTATATAATACATGCGGACACGCCTTTTAAATCTCTTTATTCACATTTCCTATCTTTAAGGTTTCACATATATGTTAGTTTGTCTGGTTTTAACTCTTATGTTTCACTGTAGTTTGGGTAACAATTCATAATTTAATATATATCTAATAAAGGTTATGTTTTAAAATAAAGCAATCTTTTCTAGTGCGTCAACCATACAGTTTCTTCTTTCTTCTCCCCTCAACCTTACTGTTTATATACTGTAAACAGCACCCCCTTACCATATTAAGCATTGTCCCATATAAGTGGAAAAGGGGTTCAGACCAGTGATGGTATGATGATGGTTCACATACACTCACAATATTAGTAATATATTGAGTGTGCAGATACTCAACTCTTGTGAGCACTCTACCATACAGGCCTGATTGGTGGATTGCTGCACAGATGGTTGTCCTTCTGGAAGGTTCTCCTCTATATACACAGAGGAATGCTATAGCGCTGACAGAGTGACCATCGGGTTCTTGGTCACCTCCCTGACTAGGACCCTTCTGCCCCGATCGCTCAGTTTAGACAGACAGCTATAGAAAGAGTCCTGGTGATTGCGAACTTCTTCCATTTACGGATGATGGAGGCCACTGTGCTCATTGGGACCTTCAAAGCAGCAGATATTTTTCTGTACCCTTCCCCAGATTTGTGCCTCGAGACAATACTGTCTCGGAGGTCTACAGGCCATTCCTTTGACTTCATGCTTGGTTTGTGCTCAGACATGCACTGTCAAGTGTGGGACCTTATGTAGACAGGTGTGTGACTTTTCAAATCCTGTCCAATCAACTGAATTTACCACAGGTGGACTCCAATTAAGCTGTAGGAACATCTCAAGGATGATCAGTTGAAACAGGATGCACCTGAGCTCAATTTTGAGCTTCATGGCAAAGGCTGTGAATACTTATGTACATGTGATTTCTTAGTTTTTTATTTTTCATAAATTTGCAAAAATCTCAAAAAATAAGATTTTACTTACGATAAATCTATTTCTCGTAGTCCGTAGTGGATGCTGGGGACTCCGTCAGGACCATGGGGAATAGCGGCTCCGCAGGAGACAGGGCACAAAAGTAAAAGCTTTAGGATCAGGTGGTGTGCACTGGCTCCTCCCCCTATGACCCTCCTCCAAGCCTCAGTTAGGATACTGTGCCCGGACGAGCGTACACAATAAGGAAGGATTTTGAATCCCGGGTAAGACTCATACCAGCCACACCAATCACACTGTACAACCTGTGATCTGAACCCAGTTAACAGCATGATAACAGCGGAGCCTCTGAAAAGATGGCTCACAACAATAATAACCCGATTTTTGTACCAATAACTATGTACAAGTATTGCAGACAATCCGCACTTGGGATGGGCGCCCAGCATCCACTACGGACTACGAGAAATAGATTTATCGGTAAGTAAAATCTTATTTTCTCTAACGTCCTAGTGGATGCTGGGGACTCCGTCAGGACCATGGGGATTATACCAAAGCTCCCAAACGGGCGGGAGAGTGCGGATGACTCTGCAGCACCGAATGAGAGAACTCCAGGTCCTCTTTAGCCAGGGTATCAAATTTGTAGAATTTTACAAACGTGTTCTCCCCCCGACCACGTAGCTGCTCGGCAGAGTTGTAATGCCGAGACCCCTCGGGCAGCCGCCCAGGATGAGCCCACCTTCCTTGTGGAATGGGCATTTACATATTTTGGCTGTGGCAGGCCTGCCACAGAATGTGCAAGCTGAATTGTACTACACATCCAACTAGCAATCGTCTGCTTAGAAGCAAGAGCACCCAGTTTGTTGGGTGCATACAGGATAACAGCAAGTCAGTTTTCCTGACTCCAGCCGTCCTGGAAACCGATATTTTCAGGGCCCTGACAACATCTAGCAACTTGGAGTCCTCCAAGTCCCTAGTAGCCGCAGGTACCACAATAAGCTGGTTCAGGTGAAACGCTGACACCACCTTAGGGAGAAACTGGGGACGAGTCCGCAGCTCTGCCCTGTCCGAATGGACAATCAGATATGGGCTTTTGTGAGACAAAGCCGCCAATTCTGACACTCGCCTGGCCGAGGCTAGGGCCAACATCATGGTCACTTTCCATGTGAGATATTTCAAATCCACAGATTTGAGCGGTTTAAACCAATGTGATTTGAGGAATCCCAGCACTACGTTGAGATCCCACAGTGCCACTGGAGGCACAAAAGGGGGTTGTATATGCAGTACTCCCTTGACAAACTTCTGGACTTCAGGAACGGAAGCCAATTCTTTCTGGAAGAAAATCGACAGGGACGAAATTTGAACCTTAATGGACCCCAATCTGAGGCCCATAGACACTCCTGTTTGCAGGAAATGCAGGAATCGACCGAGTTGAAATTTCTTCGTGGAGCCTTCCTGGCCTCACACCACGCAACATATTTTCGCCACATGTGGTGATAATGTTGTGCGGTCACGTCCTTCCTGGCTTTGACCAGGGTAGGAATGACCTCTTCCGGAATGCCTTTTTCCCTTAGGATCTGGCGTTCAACCGCCATGCCGTCAAACGCAGCCGCGGTAAGTCTTGGAACAGACATGGTACGTGCTGAAGCAAGTCCCTTCTTAGCGGCAGAGGTCATGAGTCCTCTGTGAGTATCTCTTGAAGTTCCAGGTACCAAGTCCTTCTTGGCCAATCCGGAGCCACGAGTATAGTTCTTACTCCTCTACGTCTTATAATTCTCAATACCTTGGGTATGAGAAGCAGAGGAGGAAACACATACACCGACTGGTACACCCACGGTGTTACCAGAACGTCCACAGCTATTGCCTGAAAGTCTCTTGACCTGGCGCAATACCTGTCCAGTTTTTTGTTCAGGCGGGACGCCATCATGAACACCTTTGGTCTTTCCCAACGGTTCACAATCATGTGGAAAACTTCCCGATGAAGTCCCCACTCTCCCGGGTGGAGGTCGTGCCTGCTGAGGAAGTCTGCTTCCCAGTTGTCCACTCCCGGAATGAACACTGCTGACAGTGCTATCACATGATTTTCCGCCCAGCGAAAAATCCTTGCAGTTTTTGACATTGCCCTCCTGCTTCTTGTGCCGCCCTGTCTGTTTACGTGGGCGACTGCCGTGATGTTGTCCCACTGGATCAATACCGGCTGACCTTGAAGCAGAGGTCTTGCTAAGCTTAGAGCATTATAAATTGCCCTTAGCTCCAGTATATTTATGTGGAGAAAAGTCTCCAGACTTGATCACACTCCCTGGAAATTTTTTCCCTGTGTGACTGCTCCCCAGCCTCTCAGGCTGGCCTCCGTGGTCACCAGCATCCAATCCTGAATGCCGAATCTGCGGCCCTCTAGAAGATGAGCACTCTGTAACCACCACAGGAGAGACACCCTTGTCCTTGGAGATAGGGTTATCCGCTGATGCATCTGAAGATGCGATCCGGACCATTTGTCCAGCAGATCCCACTGAAAAGTTCTTGCGTGGAATCTGCCGAATGGAATCGCTTCGTAATAAGCCACCATTTTTCCCAGGACTCTTGTGCAATGATGCACTGACACTTTTCCTGGTTTTAGGAGGTTCCTGACTAGCTCGGATAACTCCCTGGCTTTCTCCTCCGGGAGAAACACCTTTTTCTGGACTGTGTCCAGAATCATCCCTAGGAACAGCAGACGTGTCGTCGGAAACAACTGCGGTTTTGGAATATTTAGAATCCACCCGTGCTGTCGTAGAACTACTTGAGATAGTGCTACTCCGACCTCCAACTGTTCTCTGGACCTTGCTCTTATCAGGAGGTCGTCCATTTTCTTCGAAGAAGAATCATCATTTCGGGCATTACCTTGGTAAAGACCCGGAGTGCCGTGGACAATCCAAACGGCAGCGTCTGAAACTGATAGTGACAGTTCTGTACCACGAACCTGAGATACCCTTGGTGAGAAGGGCAAATTGGGACATGGAGGTAAGCATCCCTGATGTCCCGGGACACCATATAGTCCCCTTCTTCCTGGTTCGCTATCACTGCTCTGAGTGACTCCATCTTGATTTGAACCTTTGTAAGTGTTCAAATATTTCAGATTTAGAATAGGTCTCACCGAGCCTTCTGGTTTCAGTACCACAATATAGTGTGGAATAATACCCCTTTCCTTGTTGTAGGAGGGGTACTTTGATTATCACCTGCTGGGAATACAGCTTGTGAATTGTTTCCAATACTGCCTCCCTGTCGGAGGGAGACGTTGGTAAAGCAGACTTCAGGAACCTGCGAGGGGAAACGTCTCGACTTTCCAATCTGTACCCCTGGGATACTACTTGTAGGATCCAGGGGTCCTGTACGGCTCCAGCGTCATGCTGAGTACTTGGCAGAAGCGGTGGAAGGCTTCTGTTCCTGGGAATGGGCTGCCTGCTGCAGTCTTCTTCCCTTTCCTCTATCCCTGGGCAGATATGCTTGTGGGGACGAAAGGACTGAGGCTGAAAAGACGGTGTCTTTTTCTGCATAGATGTGACTTAGGGTAAAAACGGTGGATTTCCCAGCAGTTGCCGTGGCCACCAGGTCCGATGGACCGACCCCAAATAACTCCTCCCCTTTATACGGCAATACATCTTTGTGCCGTTTGGAATCTGCATCACCTGACCACTGTCGTGTCCATAAACATCTTTTGGCAGATATGGACATCGCACTTACTCTTGATGCCAGAGTGCAAATATCCCTCTGTGCATCTCGCATATATAGAAATGCATTCTTTAAATGCTCTATAGTAAATAAAATACTGTCCCTGTCAAGGGTATCAATATTTTCAGTCAGGGAATCCGACCAAGCCACCCCCGCGCTGCACATCCAGGCTGAGGCGATCGCTGGTCGCAGTATAACACCAGTATGTGTGTATATACTTTTTAGGATATTTTCCAGCCTCCTATCAGCTGGCTCCTTGAGGGCGGCCGTATCTGGAGACGGTACCGCCACTTGTTTTGATAAGCGTGTGAGCGCCTTATCCACCCTAAGGGGTGTTTCCCAACGCGCCCTAACTTCTGGCGGGAAAGGGTATACCGCCAATAATTTTCTATCGGGGGAACCCCGCGCCTCATCACACACTTCATTTAATTTATCTGATTCAGGAAAAACTATAGGTAGTTTTTCCACACCCCACATAATACCCTTTTTTGTGGTACTTGTAGTATCAGAAATATGTAACACCTCCTTCATTGCCCTTAACAAGTAACTAGTGGCCCTAAAGGAAAATACGTTTGTTTCTTCACCGTCGACACTGGAGTCAGTGTCCGTGTCTATGTCGACCGACTGAGGTAAAATGGGCATTATAACATCCCTGACGGTGTTTTAGACGCCTGGACAGATACTAATATGTTTGCCGGCCGTCTCATGTCGTCAACCGACTTGCAGCGTGTTGACATTATCACGTAATTCCTTAAATAAGCCATCTATTCCGGTGTCGACTCCCTAGAGAATGACATCACCATTACAGGCAATTTGCTCCACCTCCCAACATCGTCCTCATACATGTCGACACACACGTACCGACACACAGCACACACACAGGGAATGCTCTGATAGAGGACAGGACCCACTAGCCCTTTGGGGAGACAGAGGGAGAGTTTGCCAGCACACACCAAAAACGCTATAATTATACAGGGACAACCTTTATATAAGTGCTTTTCCCTTATAGCATTTTAATATATGTAGTCATATCGCCAAATCAGTGCCCCCCCTCTCTGTTTTAACCCTGTTTCTGTAGTGCAGTGCAGGGGAGAGCCTGGGAGCCTTCCCACCAGCATTTCTGTGAGGGAAAATGGCGCTGTGTGCTGAGGAGAATAGGCCCCGCCCCCTTTTCGGCGGGCTTCTTCTCCCGTTTTTCTGAGACCTGGCAGGGGTTAAATACATCCATATAGCCCCCAGGGGCTATATGTGATGTATTTTTAGCCAGAATAAGGTACCATCATTGCTGCCCAGAGCGCCCCCCCCAGCACCCTGCACCCTCAGTGACCGCTGTTATGAAGTGTGCTGACAACAATGGCGCACAGCTGCAGTGCTGTGCGCTACCTTATGAAGACTGAAAAGTCTTCTGCCGCCGGTTTCTGGACCTCTTCATTTTTCGGCATCTGCAAGGGGGTCGGCGGCGCGGCTCCGGGACGAACCCCAGGGTGAGACCTGTGTTCCGACTCCCTCTGGAGCTAATGGTGTCCAGTAGCCTAAGAAACCAATCCATCCTGCACGCAGGTGAGTTCACTTCTCTCCCCTAAGTCCCTCGATGCAGTGAGCCTGTTGCCAGCAGGACTCACTGAAAATAAAAAACCTAACAAAACTTTTACTCTAAGCAGCTCTTTAGGAGAGCCACCTAGATTGCACCCTTCTCGGCTGGGCACAAAAATCTAACTGAGGCTTGGAGGAGGGTCATAGGGGGAGGAGCCAGTGCACACCACATGATCCTAAAGCTTTTACTTTTGTGCCCTGTCTCCTGCGGAGCCGCTATTCCCCATGGTCCTGACGGAGTCCCCAGCATCCACTAGGACGTTAGAGAAATACTTTTTCGTGTTGTCATTATTGTAGTATTGTATTGTGTGTAGAGTTTTGGAGGGAAAAATTAACTTATTCCATTTTGTAATAAAGCTGTAAAAATAAGATTTTACTTACCGATAAATCTATTTCTCGTAGTCCGTAGTGGATGCTGGGGACTCCGTCAGGACCATGGGGATTAGCGGCTCCGCAGGAGACAGGGCACAAAAATAAAGCTTTAGGATCAGGTGGTGTGCACTGGCTCCTCCCCCTATGACCCTCCTCCAAGCCTCAGTTAGGATACTGTGCCCGGACGAGCGTACACAATAAGGAAGGATTTTGAATCCCGGGTAAGACTCATACCAGCCACACCAATCACACCGTACAACTTGTGATCTGAACCCAGTTAACAGTATGACAACGTAGGAGCCTCTGAACAGACGGCTCACAACAAGAACAACCCGATTTTTTTGTAACAATAACTATGTACAAGTATTGCAGACAATCCGCACTTGGGATGGGCGCCCAGCATCCACTACGGACTACGAGAAATAGATTTATCGGTAAGTAAAATCTTATTTTCTCTAACGTCCTAGTGGATGCTGGGGACTCCGTCAGGACCATGGGGATTATACCAAAGCTCCCAAACGGGCGGGAGAGTGCGGATGACTCTGCAGCACCGAATGAGAGAACTCCAGGTCCTCTTTAGCCAGGGTATCAAATTTGTAGAATTTTACAAACGTGTTCTCCCCCGACCACGTAGCTGCTCGGCAGAGTTGTAATGCCGAGACCCCTCGGGCAGCCGCCCAGGATGAGCCCACCTTCCTTGTGGAATGGGCCTTGACAGATTTAGGCTGTGGCAGGCCTGCCACAGAATGTGCAAGTTGAATTGTGCTACAAATCCAACGAGCAATCGTCTGCTTAGAAGCAGGAGCACCCAGCTTGTTGGGTGCATACAGTATAAACAGCGAGTCAGATTTTCTGACTCCAGCCGTCCTTGAAATATATATTTTCAATGCCCTGACAACGTCCAGCAACTTGGAATCCTCCAAATCGCTAGTAGCCGCAGGCACCACAATAGGCTGGTTCAGGTGAAACGCTGACACCACCTTAGGCAGAAAATGAGGACGCGTCCGCAGTTCTGCCCTGTCCGAATGGAAAATCAGATATGGGCTTTTATACGATAAAGCCGCCAATTCTGACACTCTCCTGGCTGAAGCCAGGGCCAGTAGCATGGTTACTTTCCATGTAAGATATTTCAAATCCGCCGATTTGAGTGGCTCAAACCAATGGGATTTGAGAAAATCCAAAACTACATTAAGGTCCCACGGTGCCACTGGGGGCACAACCGGGGGCTGTATATGTAGTACTCCTTTTACAAAAGTCTGGACTTCAGGAACTGAAGCCAATTCTTTCTGGAAGAAAATCGACAGGGCCGAAATTTGAACCTTAATGGACCCCAACTTGAGGCCCATAGACAATCCTGTTTGCAGGAAATGTAGGAATCGACCCAATTGAAATTCCTCCGTGGGGCCCTTCCTGGCCTCACACCACGCAACATATTTTCTCCAAATGCGGTGATAATGTTGTGCAGTCACCTCCTTCCTGGCTTTAACCAGTGTAGGAATGACCTCTTCTGGAATGCCTTTTTCCCTTAGAATTCGGCGTTCAACCGCCACGCCGTCAAACGCAGCCGCGGTAAGTCTTGGAATAGACACGGTCCCTGCTGAATCAGGTCCCGTCTTAGAGGTAGAGGCCACGGATTTTCCGTGAGCATCTCCTGAAGTTCTGGGTACCAAGTTCTTCTTGGCCAATCCGGAGCCACGAGTATCGTTCTTACTCCCCTTTGCCTTATAATTCTCAGTACTTTGGGTATGAGAGGCAGAGGAGGAAACACATACACTGACTGGAACACCCACGGTGTTACCAGAGCGTCCACAGCTATTGCCTGAGGGTCTCTTGACCTGGCGCAATACCTGTCCAGTTTTTTGTTGAGGCGAGACGCCATCATATCCACCTTTGGTTTTTCCCAACGGTTCACAATCATGTGGAAGACTTCTGGATGAAGTCCCCACTCTCCCGGGTGTAGATCGTGTCTGCTGAGGAAGTCTGCTTCCCAACTGACCACTCCCGGAATGAACACTGCTGACAGTGCTATCACATGATCTTCCGCCCAGCGAAGAATCCTTGCAGCTTCTGCCATTGCTCTCCTGCTTCTTGTGCCGCCCTGTCTGTTTACGTGGGCGACTGCCGTGATGTTGTCCGACTGGATCAACACCGGCTGACCCTGAAGCAGGGGTTTTGCCAGGCTTAGAGCATTGTAAATCGCTCTTAGCTCCAGTATATTTATGTGAAGAGACATCTCCAGGCTTGACCATACTCCCTGGAAGTTTCTTCCCTGTGTGACCGCTCCCCAGCCTCTCAGACTGGCATCCGTGGTCACCAGGACCCAGTCCTGTATGCCGAATCTGCGGCCTTCTAACAGATGAGCACTCTGCAACCACCACAGAAGAGACACCCTTGTCCGTGGCGATAAGGTTATCCGCTGATGCATCTGCAGATGCGATCCGGACCATTTGTCCAGCAGATCCCACTGAAAAGTTCGTGCGTGGAATCTGCCGAATGGGATTGCTTCGTAAGAAGCCACCATCTTTCCCAGGACTCTTGTGCATTGATGCACAGACACTTTTCCTGGTTTTAGGAGGTTCCTGACAAGTTCGGATAACTCCTTGGCTTTCTCCTCCGGAAGAAACACCTTTTTCTGAACTGTGTCCAGAATCATTCCCAGGAACAGCAGACGTGTTGTCGGGGTCAACTGAGATTTTGGAAAATTCAGAATCCACCCGTGTTGTTGCAGCACTACTTGGGTTAGTGCTACTCCGTCCTCCAGCTGTTCTCTGGACCTTGCCCTTATCAGGAGATCGTCCAAGTAAGGGATAATTAATACGCCTCTTCTTCGCAGAAGAATCATCATTTCGGCCATTACCTTGGTAAAGACCCGAGGTGCCGTGGACAATCCAAACGGCAGCGTCTGAAACTGATAATGACAGTTTTGCACCACGAACCCGAGGTACCCTTGATGTGAAGGGCAAATTGGGACATGCAGGTAAGCATCTTTTATGTCCAGGGACACCATAAAGTCCCCTTCTTCCAGATTCGCTATCACTGCTCTGAGTGATTCCATCTTGAACTTGAATTTTTGTATGTACAGGTTCAAAGATTTCAGATTTAGAATAGGTCTTACCGAGCCGTCCGGCTTTGGTACCACAAATAGCGTGGAGTAATACCCCTTTTCCTGTTGTAGGAGGGGTACCTTGACTATCACCTGCTGAGAAAACAGCTTGTGAATGGCTTCCAATACCGTCGCCCTGTCTGAGGGAGACGTTGGCAAAGCAGACTTTAGGAACCGGCGAGGGGGAGACTTCTCGAATTCCAACCTGTAACCCTGAGACACTACCTGCAGGATCCAGGGGTCCACCTGTGAGCAAGCCCACTGCGCGCTGAAATTCTTTCGTCGACCCCCCACCGTTCCAGAGTCCGCTTGTAAAGCCCCAGCGTCATGCTGAGGGCTTTGCAGAACCCGCGGAGGGCTTCTGTTCCTGGGAAGGAGCTGCTTGCTGCCCTCTCTTACCCTTTCCTCTGCCTCGGGGCAGATATGACTGTCCTTTTGCCCGCTTCTTATAGGACCGAAAGGACTGCGGCTGAAAAGACGGTGTCTTTTTCTGTTGGGAGGGGGTCTGAGGTAAAAAGGTGGATTTCCCGGCAGTTGCCGTGGCCACCAAATCCGATAGACCGACGCCAAATAATTCCTCCCCTTTATACGGCAATACTTCCATATGCCGTTTGGAATCCGCATCACCTGACCACTGTCGTGTCCATAAACTTCTTCTGGCAGATATGGACATCGCACTTACTCTCGATGCCAGAGTGCAAATATCCCTCTGAGCATCTCGCATATAAAGAAAAGCATCCTTTAATTGCTCAAAAGTCTGTAAAATACTGTCCCTATCCAGGGTATCAATATTTTCAGTCAGGGAATCCGACCAGACCACCCCAGCACTGCACATCCAGGCTGAGGCGATGGCTGGTCGCAGTATAACACCAGTATGTGTGTATATACTTTTTAGGGTAGTTTCCAGCCTCCTATCAGCTGGATCCTTGAGGGCGGCCGTATCAGGAGACGGTAACGCCACTTGTTTTGATAAGCGTGTGAGCGCCTTATCCACCTTAGGGGGTGTTTCCCAGCGCGCCCTAACCTCTGGCGGGAAAGGGTATAATGCCAATAACTTTTTTGAAATTAGCACTTTTCTATCTGGGTTAACCCACGCTTCATCACATACATCATTCAATTCCTCTGATTCAGGAAAAACTACAGGTAGTTTTTTCACCCCCCACATAATACCCCTTTTTGTGGTACTTGTAGTATCAGAGATATGCAAAGCCTCCTTCATTGCCGTGATCATATAACGTGTGGCCCTACTGGAAAATACGTTTGTTTCTTCACCGTCGACACTAGATTCAGTGTCCGTGTCTGGGTCTGTGTCGACCGACTGAGGTAAAGGGCGTTTTACAGCCCCTGACGGTGTCTGAGACGCCTGGGCAGGTACTAACTGGTTTTCCGGCCGTCTCATGTCGTCAACTGATTTTTGTAATGTGCTGACATTATCACGTAATTCCATAAACAAAGCCATCCATTCCGGTGTCGACTCCCTGGGGGGTGACATCACCATTACCGGCAATTGCTCTGCCTCCACACCAACATCGTCCTCATACATGTCGACACACACGTACCGACACACAGCAGACACACAGGGAATGCTCTATTGAAGACAGGACCCCACTAGCCCTTTGGGGAGACAGAGGGAGAGTTTGCCAGCACACACCCAAGCGCTATAATATATATGGGAACAACCCTATATAAGTGTTGTATCCTTATAGCAGCTTAAATATAGTAATATCGCCAAAAAAAGTGCCCCCCCTCTCTGTTTTACCCTGTTTCTGTAGTGCAGTGCAGGGGAGAGTCCTGGGAGCCTTCCTCACAGCGGAGCTGAGCAGGAAAATGGCGCTGTGTGCTGAGGAGAATAAGCCCCGCCCCCTATTTCGGCGGGCTCTTCTCCGGAGTTTGTGAGATCTGGCAGGGGTTAAATACATCCATATAGCCTCAAGGGCTATATGTGATGTATTTTTTAGCCATAAAAAGGTATTATACATTGCTGCCCAGGGCGCCCCCCCAGCGCCCTGCACCCTCCGTGACCGCTGTGTGAAGTGTGCTGACAACAATGGCGCACAGCTGCAGTGCTGTGCGCTACCTCAGGAAGACTGAAAAGTCTTCTGCCGCCTGCTTCTGGACCTCTTCCATCTTCGGCATCTGCAAGGGGGGTCGGCGGCGCGGCTCCGGGACCGGACTCCATGGCTGGGCCTGTGTTCGATCCCTCTGGAGCTAATGGTGTCCAGTAGCCTAAGAAGCCAATCCATCCTGCACGCAGGTGAGTTGACTTCTCTCCCCTAAGTCCCTCGATGCAGTGAGCCTGTTGCCAGCAGGACTCACTGAAAATAAAAAACCTAAAAACTTTTTCTAAGCAGCTCTTTAGGAGAGCCACCTAGATTGCACCCTGCTCGGACGGGCACAAAAACCTAACAGAGGCTTGGAGGAGGGTCATAGGGGGAGGAGCCAGTGCACACCACCTGATCCTAAAGCTTTATTTTTGTGCCCTGTCTCCTGCGGAGCCGCTAATCCCCATGGTCCTGACGGAGTCCCCAGCATCCACTAGGACGTTAGAGAAATAACAAAATGTGGAAAGAGTGAAGCGCTGTAAATACTTTCCAGATGCACTGTACCAGGACATTGTACGGATTAATTTGATGTGACACTTGCACAGTATATCTGTGTGCGACTGAGTCTCTGAATTTGAAAATTGCTACAGCGCAGTAGCTTATTTCCAAGACAAGTTCTGTTCTGCTCCGTGTACAGACTCACACATAATATACAAGTATCACATATCAAATTAATCAGCATTGTGTCATTGTGTGTCCTAGTCGCATTGCATTACAATTAAGAAATGTTTCTGCTCTATGCTAGCAGTTAATTGGGACCTGGCGGCTCACTTGCACCAGACACATCACTCTGCGTGGTATATTCAGGCTAGATGTATGAGGACACATCTGTAGTTGTCAGGTGCTCAATTGTAACTGACACAAAAATGAAAGCCACTGTTTCTAAATAAAACAATCTTTCATTTATTAAAATAAAGCTTTAGGGCATAAGACGCATGAGGTTAATGAACATTCAAAAGAAATTTGATAATGTAAATAGAAAGATAAATCTTAAGCCTTAATGAGTACTATGGACACAAAATACTAGCTGATGGGTGCTGGGTGGACCATTTTACCTATTTTTACACCCCCCCGGAGATGAATTTGGAAAAATCCCTGTTTAGTGGGTGGCTACAAATAAGTCAGTTTCCAGACAACCCAGCAGGTGCACAGGGAGAGTTCACAAACTGTCACATTTTCCAGAGCAAAATGGTGATGCAAGGTAAATGGAAGACAGACATTTTGCCACATAACTCTGAAACCAAGCAACAATTACAACTTCAAATTTGCAAATCCACAGACCAAGCCCTTTAATTTGGTATATGATACGCTCTGCTCAGACAATGGCATCATAGAAATAGGTCACTCATAACAGTCGCCCTTCCGCTATTAACGTATAGATAAGGTAATTAAAACACAAAACCATACATACTTCTGTGTTGATGGGAGGCTAATGTTTTGCCCTTGTCTGGAGAATAGCTCCTGCTGCTGACACTGGAGCCAGATCTACTGTGTGGAGAATCTTTTCGGGTAACAGGAGATTCTCGGAAATAGGAGGACTCTCTTCTGAGTGGTGAGTGATCTCGCACATACGCATGGTGATATAAAGGTTTTCTCCTGAAGCCTTCCCTGTGGTCTCTATGTTGATTTAAAATAAATAAAATAAATAAATAAGTAAATTCAACCGCATTGGAGAATCTCATTACACTGTTAAACTAACACATTTTGCATACTTTTAAACACATCTAATTAAATATCACTTGCACATGAAAATGCTGTTGATTTGCTACTAAATTCTGTATGTATTCATATGAGAAAATGGAAATACACGTGAAACTCAGAAAATTAGAATATCGTGCAAAAGTTAATTTATTTCAGTAATTCAACTTAAAAGATGAAACTAATATATTATAGGTTGAGTATCCCTTATCCAAAATGCTTGGGACCAGAGGTATTTTGGATATGGGATTTTTCCGTATTTTGGAATAATTGCATACCATAATGAGATATCATGGTGATGGGACCTAAATCTAAGCACATAATGTATTTATGTTACATATACACCTTATACACACAGCCTGAAGGTCATTTTAGCCAATATTTTTTATAACTTTGTACATTAAACAAAGTGTGTCTACATTCACACAATTCATTTATGTTTCATATACACATTATACACACAGCCTAAAGGTCATTTAATACAATATTTTTAATAACTTTGTGTATTAAACAAAGTTTGTGTACATTGAGCCATCAAAAAACAAAGGTTTCACTATCTCACTCTCATACAAAAAAGTCCGTATTTCGGAATATTTGGATATGGGATACTCAACCTGTATATAGACTCATTACATGCAAACTGAGATATGTCAAACCTTTATTTGTTATAATTTTGATGATTGTGGCTTACAGTTTAAGATAACCCCAAATTCAAAATCTCAGAAAATTATAATATTACATAAAATCAATAAAAAAAAAGAAAAGAAAAAAGGATTTTAAATAGAGAAATATCAGCCCCCTGGAAAGTATAATCATGCTTATGTACTCAGCACTTGGCTAGGGCCCCTTTTGCATGAATTACTGCCTCAATGCGGCATGGCATGGATTTTATCAGCCTGTGGCATGGCTGAGGTGTTATGGAAGACCAGGATGCTTCATGTCTCATCTTTCTCTTGGCAATGCCCCATACATTCTCTATGGGGTTCAGGTCAGGTGAGTTTGCTTACCAATCCAGCACAGTAATCCCACAGTCACTGAACCAGGTTTTGGTACTTTTGGCAGTGTGGGCAGGTGCAGGAAAATTAAGTCAGCATCTCCATAAAGCTTGTGTGCTGAAGGAAGCATGAAGTGCTCTAAAATATCCTGGTAGACGGCGGCGTTGACACTGGACTTAAGAAAGTACAGTGGACCAACACCAGCAGATGACATGGCTCCCCAGATCAACACAGACTGTGGAAACTTCACAGTGGACTTTAAGCATCTTAGATTGTGTGCCTCTCCATTCTTCCTCCATACTCTGGGACCTTGGTTTCCAAATGAGATGCAAAATTTGCTCTCATCAGAAATGAGGACTTTGGACCACTGAGTAAAAATAGGATTTTAATTACCTACCGGTAAATCCTTTTCTTGTAGTCCGTAGAGGATACTGGGAATCCATTTAGTACCATGGGGTATAGATGGGTTTACTAGGATCCTTGGGCACTTTAAGAATGTGATAGTGTGCGCTGGCTCCTCCCTCTATGTCCCTCCTACCAGACTCAGTCTAGGAAACTGTGCCCGAGGAGACGGACATACTTTGAGAGGATAGATAATAAAAGTGGTGCGATTACGAACAAGCTCACGCAGAACAATAGGAAAACCATGCTAACCAAACTTTAAACATGAACAGCAACGGCTCAACAAACCAGAATACTTAACCAAATAACAGTGCAGGAAAAACTAAGCATCGGGCGGGCGCCCAGTATCCTCTACGGACTACGAGAAAAGGAATTACCGGTAGGTAACTAAAATCCTATTTTCTCTTACGTCCTAGAGGATACTGGAAAGCCATTAAGTACCACAGGGAAGTACCAAAGCTCCCAAACCGGGTGGGAGAGTGCTGAGGTTCCTGCAGAACTGATTGACCAAACTGAAGGTCCTCAGAGGCCAAAGTATCGAATTTGCAGAACTTGGCAAATGTGTTTGAATCTGACCAAGGAGCTGCTTGGCAGAGCTGTAAAGCGGACACACCCAGGGCAGCCGCCCAAGACAAACCCACCGACCTAGTAGAGTGGGCCTGTACAGAATTTGGAACAGGCAATCCTTCCGTGGAATAAGCATGCTGGATCGTGAGCTTGATCCAGCGTGCAATAGACTGCTTTGAAGCAGGACACCCATTTTATTGGGATCAGAGAGAACGAACAGCGAGTCGCATTTTCTGTGACGAGCTGTTCTCTATACATACACCTTCAAAGCCCTCACAACATCCAAAGACTTTGAAGTAGCAGAGGTTGGTTGATGTGAAACGCAGACACCACCTTAGGAAGAAACTGCTGATGAGTTCTTAGTTCAGCTCTGTCCTCATGGAAAATTAAGTAGGGACTCTTGTAAGACAACGCCCCTAGTTCCGACACATGTCTTGCTGAGGCCAAGGCCAATAGTGTGATGATCTTCCACGTAAGGTACTTTACGCCAACCTCCTGTAACGGTTTAAACCAGTCCGATTGGAGGAACTGCAGCCCCAGACTAAGATTCAAAGGTGCCGCGGGAGGCTGGATGTGCAGAACACCTTTCAAGAACGTCTAAACCTCAGGAAGAGAGGACAACTGTTTCTGAACGAAATAGACAAAGCCGAAATCTGGACTTTAATGGAACCTAGGTGTAGGCCCACATCCACTCCCGACTGCAGAAAAAGCAGGAAACGTCCCAGATGAAATTCCACGCAGAAAATTGTCTGCTCTCACATCCAGAGACATACATCTTCCATATATGGTGGTAATGTTTAGACGTTACCCCTTTCCTGGCTTGGATCATAGTCGGGATGACCTTGTCAGGAATCCCTCTCCTGACTAGGATCAGCCATTCAACATCGATGCCGTTAAACGTAGCCGCGGTAAGTCTTGATAGACGAACGGGCCCTGTTGCAGAAGATCCTCGCGAAGAGGCAGAGGCCACAGATCTTTGAGGAGCATCTCCAGAAGGTCTGCGTACCAGGCCCTTCTTGGTCAGTCCGGAGCAATGAGTATTGCTTGAACCTTTTCCCTTCTTATTCTTTTTAGAATTCTTGGGATCAGAGGAAGTGGAGGAAACACGTACACCATCTGGTAGACCCACGGAGTTGTCAGAGCATCTACCGCCACTGCTTGTGGGTCTCTCAACCTGGAACAATACCGCTTGAGCTTCTTGTTGAGACGAGAGGCCATCATGGCGATTTGTGGATATCCCCACCGACGTGTCAAGCACCTGAACACTTACGGGTGAAGGCTCCACTCCCACGGGTGCAGGTCGTGTCTGCTGAGGAAGTCTGCTTCCCAGTTGTCTACTCCTGGAATGAAGACCGCCGACAACACCACGGCGTGTTTTTCCTCCAGAGGAGAATTTTTACACCTCTGACATTGCTGCTCTGCATTTCGTTCTGCCCTGACGGTTTATGCACGTTACCGCCATTACATTGTCTGACTGGACTTGAATGGCTTGATTCCGAAGTAGGGATGAGGCCTGCAGAAGGGTGTTGTAGGTTGAGGAGGCTTTCTTTACGGACAATAAAAGTCTCCCTCACCTTCCCTGCGTCTAGGGAAGTAAACGCATTATTTGAAAAATCCTGGGAAAACCCGGAGAAAAAATTCCAGATCCCAAAGAGTTCTAGTTGCTTTTCCTTTCCCTTAAGAGGATAGGAAAAAGTGGGAAAACCCTCCTATAGTAGACGCTTCTGTTTCTAGATTGTCTAAAAAGATGGTTTTACCTGTCCCTGGGTCTACCGCTTTGAAAGAACCGGTAGGTCGCAAGATTGAGACTACGCTCAAATGCATATACACTGCTTCAGGCGTGGCACTTAGGCCCACTATTGCTTGTGCATGGATTCCTAAAGCCATAGTAATGTGGTCAGCACGTTACTAGAGTATTTAGATACTATGGATAGAAGTGACATTGAAATGTTTTTACGTCACATACAGGATTCTGCGGGTTTCATGGTGGAGGCCATGAAGGACCTTGATTATCTAAATGCACGGACGTCTTCCATGGCGGTCTCGGCATGTAGGGGATTCTGGCTGCGCCAATGGTCTGCAGATGCGGAATCCAAGAAGAGTGTGGAGAACCTACCCTTCACAGGTCATGCTCTATTTGGGGAAGCTTTGGATGCATGGATCTCCACGGCAACCGCGGGTAAGTCAACCTTTCTTCCCTCATCCACTCAGACGCCGAAACAACCTTTCTCTGCGTCTACAATGCATGCCTTTCGGACCGCAAAGGTTAAGAAGTCCAAGTCTCCTTCCACCTTCTTCAGAGGTGGTCGGGGAAAATCCAGAAAACCTGCACCGGCAGGTTCCCAGGAAAAGAAGCCGGGTTCTGTTACCTCAAAATCCTCGGCATGACGGTGGACCTCCCAGCCTGGAGGTTGGCCAGGTGGGAGCACGTCTAAGAAATTTCAGTCAGATCTGGGCGTCCTCAGGCCTGGACCCCTGGGTACAGGATATTGTATCTCAGGGGTACAGACTGGAGTTTCAAGAGCTCCCGCCTCACAGATTTTTCAAATCAGGCTTACCAGCTTTGCTGACAGAAAGGGCCATCTTACAGGAAGTCATTCAAAAATTGGAAAGGGCAAATGTAATTGTTCCAGTTTCACCTCATCTGGAAAACAAGGGTTACTACTCAAACCTTTTTGTGGTGCCGAAGCCAGACGGTTCGGTCAGACCAATATTGAACCTCAAATCGTTAAATCCATATTTGTGGGAATTCAAGTTCAAGATGGAACCTCTGAGAGCAGTGATCTCAGGTCTGGAGGAGGGGGAATTCCTGGTATCCTTAGATATCAAGGATGCATACCTTCACATTCCTATTTGGCCGCCACACGAGGTTTATCTCAGGTTTGCGCTGTTGGACTATCACTATCAGTTCCGGACGCTGCCATTCCGCCTATCCACGGCATCGAGGGTGTTCACCAAAGTAATGGCAGAGATGATGCTTCTACTCCGCAAGCAGAGATGTGAGCATAATTCCATATCTGGACGATCTGCTGATAAAAGCATCGTCCAGGGAGAAGTTGTTGCAGTCCATTGTACTCACAACTCAACTGCTCTAGGATCATGGATGAATCCTGAATCTTCCAAAGTCACATTTGGAGCAGGCAATGAGATTGTCTTTCCTAGGGATGATCCTCGACACGGAAGTGCAGAGGGTATTTCTACCACTGGAGTAAGCGTTGGTGATACAAACAATGGGCTGGGATGACTTAAAGCCTAGCCGGGTATCGGTTCATCAATGCATTCGTCTTCTGGGGGGGATGCGGTCAAGATGCCGCCGGCCGGAATCCCGGCGGTCGAAATACAGACCCCGGAATCCCGACCGCCACAATCCCGACATTCTCCCTCCGTGGGTGTCCACGACACCCATAGAGGGAGAATATAATAGTGTGCCGAGCGTAGCGAGGCACCGTGCCCGCAGCGTGGCGAGCGAAGCGAGCCCGCAAGGGGCTGCGTTCCGCTCGCCACCCCTGTCGGGATTGTGTGGTCGGGATTCCGGCGTCGGTATTTCGACCGCCGGGATTCCGACCGGCGGCATTTAGTACTGATCCCTTCTGGGGAAGATGGTTGCCTCCTATGAGGCTCTACAGTACGAAAGATTTCATGCACGGTCCTTCCAACTGGATCTTCTGGACAAGTGGTCGGGATCCCACCTACACATGCACCAGAGGATACATCTGTCGCCGAAAGCCAGGAATTCACTCCTATGGTGGATGCAAATACCTCACCTTCTTGAGGGCCGCAGGTTCAGGATTCAGAACTGGATCCTTCTAACCACGGATGCAAGTCTCAGAGGTTGGGGCGCGGTAACCCAAGGGGAAAACTAAGGAAGGTGGTCAAGTCTGGAATCTATCCTTCCAATAAACATTCTGGAACTGAGAGCCATATTCAATGGCCTTCTACAAGCGGCACATCTTCTGCAGGGCCAGGCCATTCAGGTGCAGTCGGACAATGTAATGACTGTGGCCTACATCAACCGACAAGGCGGAACAAAGAGAAGATCTGCAATGACAGAGGTAACAAAGATCCTACTCTGGGCAGAAAGACACGCAATGGCGCTCTCAGCAATCTTTATTCCAGGAGTGGACAATTGGGAAGCGGACTTCCTCAGCAGACACGATCTCCATCCAGGAGAGTGGGGAATCCACCCAGAGGTGTTCGCAGAGGTGACAAGTCTTTGGTGCGTACCTCACATAGACATGATTGCCTCCTGCCTCAACAAGAAGCTTCGCAGGTACTGTTCCAGGTCGAGAAACCCACAGGCAGAGGCGGTGTAAGCACTGGTGGCTCCGTGGACCTTACAGTCGGTGTATGTGTTCCTTCCACTCCCGCTCATCCCAAGGATTCTAAAACGTATAAAAAGAACAAGAGTTCAGGCGATCCTCATTGCTCCGGATTGGCCAAGGAGGGCTTGGTATGCAGATCTTCTGGAGTTACTGCTGGAAGATCAGAGGCCTCTTCCTCTTCGGGAGGACCTTCTGCAACAGGGGCCGTTCGCTTATCAAGACTTACCACGGCTACATTTGACAACATGGAGGTTGAATGCCAGATTTTAGCTCGGAAAGACATTCCAAAAAAGGTTATTCCTACCCTGATCCAGGCTAAGAAAGCAGTAATGTCTAAACATTACCATCGCATTTGGCAAAAGCATGTGACTTGGTGTGAATCCAAGAAGTTTCCTATGGTGGAGTTTCAACTTGGGCGGTTTCTCCTCTTCCTGCAAGCAGGTGTGGATGTGTGCATACGTTTGGGCTCCATAAAAGTCCAGATTTCGGCCTTGTCCATTTTCTTCCAGAAACATTTGGCTTTCATCCCTGAGGTTCAGACTTTCTTGAAAGGGGTGCTGCACATCCAGCCTCCCTTTGTTAGTGTTCCTTCTAGGCTGTTTCAGCAGGGTGCAGCACCATGCTCATTTTTGAAATGTGAAAAAGCACCCTGCCCTTTTTCAGTGCACCCTGCAGGGCCATAAATCGCCCCCTTGTATACAGACTGTAACAGTCAGAGTGCATGTTACAATGTCATCTACTCCTTGCCAACTTCTGAAATTGGAACACAATTTCTATCCTTAGCCAACTGGATGGCAGAGGAGGCACTGTAAGTAACACAGCACTCTGATAAAGAGGGAAAGAACAGGGTAAGCAGTGAGCATGTACTGCTTACAGTATTTCCCTAGTAGAACAGACTTATTATTTTCCTATATATTTTAACCCATTGTTTAACTTTTCTGTTTTATAACACATACGGATTATAACTACTTCAGCACTGGAAAAGACATTTATATTATCTACTTGTGTATATGCTACAGCCGATCTTTCAAGAAGACTGGACATATACAGTATGTTTCTAAGTACATATGTTAGGTGTCTTATATGTATGTATGGGTATATGATTTACTAAGGGCAAAATGTATGTACAAAAACTATAAACATATGCGCTATGCATTGTGCGCAAAGCATCACATCAAAAATGTGCCCTTCAAAATAAAAATGTGCCCTCTACAATGCTCAGCACCCTGCCCTAAAAATATCCTAGAGTGAACACTACTTTGTGCCTCCTACGGCACCTTGGGATTTTAACGTGGTGTTGAGTTCCAGCAATCAGATTGTTTCGAGCCTTTACAGGAGGTCTGAAGTCAAGTTTCTCACTTGGAAGGCGGTCACACTGTTGGCATTAGTATCTGCTAGGCGTGTCTGAATTGGGTGCTTTGTCCTGCAAAAGCCCCTACTTAATTTTCCATGAAGATAGAGCTGAGCTCAGGACGCGTCAGCAATTTCTTCTAAAGGTTGTGTTGGCTTTTCATATCTACCAACCTATTGTGGTGCCAGTGGCTACTGACTCCTCCATTACCTCAAAGTCCTCGGATGTTGTGAGGGCTTTGAAGACTTATGTGAAGAGAACTTATCGTCACAGAAAGTCGGACTCTCTTTTTGTCCTTTATGACCCCAACAAGATTGGGTATCCTGCTTCTAAGCAGACGATTTTTCGCTGGATCAGATTTACTATCCAGCATGCATATTCTACGGCAGGCTTGCCGTGTCCAAAACCTGTTAAGGCCCATTCTACTCGTAAGGTGGTGTCTTCCTGGGCGGCTGCCCGGGGTGTCTCGGCTTTACAGCTTTGCCAAGCGCTACTTGGTCAGGGTCGAACACAATTGCTAAGTTCTACAAGTTCGATACTTTGGCCTCTAAGGACCTAAAGTTTGGTCGATCTGTTCTGCAGGAGCCCCAGCGCTCTCCCTCCCTCTGTACTGGGAGCTTTGGTACATCCCTATGGTACTAATGTGGACCCAAGCATCCTCTAGGACGTAAGAGAAAATAGGATTTTAATTACCTACCGGTAAATCCTTTTCTCGTAGTCCGTAGAGGATGCTGGGCGCCTGCCCAGCGCTTCGTTCTCCTGCAGTTGTTACTTGGTTTGGTACTACCTTGTTACTTGGTTAAGTACTGTTGTTCAGCAGTTGCTGACTTGTTCAAGCTAGTTGGCTTAGTTTGCCTTATGTGTGAGCTGGTGTGAATCTCACCAATATCTGTTTATTTCCTTCTCTCGAAGTATGTCAGTCTCCTTAGGCACAGTTTCTAGACTAAGTCTGGTAGGAGGGGCATAGAGGGAGGAGCCAGAACACACTACTAAACGCTTAAAGTGCCCGTGGCTCCTAGTGGACCAGTCTATACCCCATGGTACTAATGTGGACCCCAGCATCCTCTACGGCAGGCATTCCCAACCACGGTCCTCAAGGCACACTAACAGTGCAGGTTTTAGTGATATCCAGCCTTCAGCACAGGTGACTTAATTAGTAGCTGAGCTATTTTGATTTAACCATCTGTGCTGCAGCCTGGATATCACTAAAACCTGCACTGTTGGTGTGCCTTGAGGACCGTGGTTGGGAATGCCTGCTCTACGGACTACGAGAAAAGGATTTACTGGTAGGTAATTAAAATCCTATTTTCACTATCTCACTCAAAAAATTCCATATTTCGGATATGGGATACTTAACCTGCACCACCAAATGCACTACCAAAGCAGAACACACAACTAGAAAAGATAAACACAATAGCACTTCTTAGGACTTTAGATTAACTAAAATAATAGTGGCTTTTTGTGTATATTTTGGCAACAGAACAGTCATGTTGACTCTTGAGGTGCATACACACTTAGCAATACAGTCATCTTTGTCGCTCATTTTCCCCCTCCTGAACAATATAGTTTACTATATCGCTCAGTGTGTATGCAGCCGACGACGAGCGATGCGCGGCTCTGCGGGTTATTAACGACCCTCAGTCTCGGCCATGCACGTAGCTCAATTTAGACTCCTCGTCCAAAGCTGCATGCTCCAGCTGGCCGCAGCATGTCACTGTGCGATATCGCTAGCGATATAACAGTGTGTATGCTCGCCGTCAGGCGGCCCGGGAAACATTAAGCAATGTTGCTCACAGAACACAACGCCTAGTGTGTACACACCTTTAGTTTAGTGTTTAACTACAAATGAATAAAGCAGTAGTGAATGGTCGTACACTGACATTCACTTATATCTGGTGAAAAAAAAAATAAGAATTTACTTACCGATAATTCTATTTCTCGGAGTCCGTAGGGGATGCTGGGGTTCCTGAAAGGACCATGGGGAATAGCGGCTCCGCAGGAGACAGGGCACAAAAGTAAAGCTTTCCGATCAGGTGGTGTGCACTGGCTCCTCCCCCTATGACCCTCCTCCAAGCCAGTTAGGTACTGTGCCCGGACGAGCGTACACAATTAGGGAGGAATTTTGAATCCCGGGTAAGACTCATACCAGCCACACCAATCACACCGTACAACTTGTGATCTAAACCCAGTTAACAGTATGATAACAGCGGAGCCTCTGAAAAGATGGCTCACAACAATAATAACCCGATTTTTGTAACTATGTACAAGTATTGCAGATAATCCGCACTTGGGATGGGCGCCCAGCATCCACTACGGACTCCGAGAAATAGAATTATCGGTAAGTAAATTCTTATTTTCTCTATCGTCCTAGTGGATGCTGGGGTTCCTGAAAGGACCATGGGGATTATCCCAAACGGGCGGGAGAGTGCGGATGACTCTGCAGCACCGAATGAGAGAACTCCAGGTCCTCCTTAGCCAGGGTATCAAATTTGTAGAATTTAGCAAACGTGTTTGCCCCTGACCAAGTAGCTGCTCGGCAAAGTTGTAAAGCCGAGACCCCTCGGGCAGCCGCCCAAGATGAGCCCACCTTCCTTGTGGAATGGGCATTTACATATTTTGGCTGTGGCAGGCCTGCCACAGAATGTGCAAGCTGAATTGTATTACACATCCAACTAGCAATAGTCTGCTTAGAAGCAAGAGCACCCAGTTTGTTGGGTGCATACAGGATAACAGCAAGTCAGTTTTCCTGACTCCAGCCGTCCTGGAACATATTTTCAGGGCCCTGACAACATCTAGCAACTTGGAGTCCTCCAAGTCCCTAGTAGGTGCAAGGCACCACAATAAGCTGGTTCAGGTGAAACACTGACACCACCTTAGGGAGAGAACTGGGGACGAGTCCGCAGCTCTGCCCTGTCCGAATGGACAAACAGATATGGGCTTTTTTGAGAAAAAAACACCAATTTGACACTCGCCTGGTCCAGGCCAGGGCCAAGAGCATGGTCACTTTTCATGTGAGATGCTTCAAATCCACAGATTTGACTGGTTTTAAACCAATGTGATTTGAGGAATCCCAGAACTACGTTGAGATCCCACAGTGCCACTGGAGGCACAAAAGGGGGTTGTATATGCAATACTCCCTTGACAAACTTCTGGACTTCAGGAACTGAAGCCAATTCTTTCTGGAAGAAAATCGACAGGGCCGAAATTTGAACCTTAATGGACCCCAATTTGAGGCCCATAGACACTCCTGTTTGCAGGAAATGCAGGAAACGACCGAGTTGAAATTTCTTTGTGGGGCCTTCCTGGCCTCACACCACGCAACATATTTTCGCCACATGTGGTGATAATGTTGTGCGGTCACCTCCTTTCTGGCTTTGACCAGGGTAGGAATGACCTCTTCCGGAATGCCTTTTTCCCTTAGGATCCGGCTTTCCACCGCCATGCCGACAAACGCAGCTGCGGTAAGTCTTGGAACAGACATGGTACTTGCTGAAGCAAGTCCCTTCTTAGCGGCAGAGGCCATAAGACCTCTGTAAGCATCTCTTGAAGTTCCGGGTACCAAGTCCTTCTTGGCCAATCCGGAGCCATGAGTATAGTTCTTACTCCTCTACGTCTTATAATTCTCAGCACCTTAGGTATGAGAAGCAGAGGAGGGAACACATACACCGACTGGTACACCCACGGTGTTACCAGAACGTCCACAGCTATTGCCTGAGGGTCTCTTGACCTGGCGCAATACCTGTCCCGTTTTTTGTTCAGACGGGACGCCATCATGTCCACCTTTGGTATTTCCCAACGGTTTACAATCATGTGGAAAAAACTTCCACTCTCCCGGGTGGAGGTCGTGCCTGCTGAGGAAGTCTGCTTCCCAGTTTCCATTCCCGGGATGAAACACTGCTGACAGTGCTATCACATGATTTTCCGCCCAGCGAAAAGTCCTTGCAGTTTTTGCCATTGCCCTCCTGCTTCTTGTGTCGCCCTGTCTGTTTACGTGGGCGACTGCCGTGATGTTTTTCCCACTGGATCAATACCGGCTGACCTTGAAGCAGAGGTCTTGCTAAGCTTAGAGCATTATAAATTTACCCTTAGCTCCAGTATATTTATGTGGAGAAAAGTCTCCAGACTTGATCACACTCCCTGGAAATTTTTTCCTTGTGTGACTGCTCCCCAGCCTCTCGGGCTGGGCTCCGTGGTCACCAGCATCCAATCCTGAATGCCGAATCTGCGGCCCTCTAGAAGATGAGCACTCTATAACCACCACAGGAGAGACACCCTTGTCCTTGGATATAGGGTTATCCGCTGATGCATCTGAAGATGCGATCCGGACCATTTGTCCAGCAGATCCCACTGAAAAGTTCTTGCGTGAAATCTGCCGAATGGAATTGCTTCGTAGGAAGCCACCATTTTTACCAGGACCCTTGTGCAATGATGCACTGTTTTTAGGAGGTTCCTGACTAGCTCGGATAACTCCCTGGCTTTCTCTTCCGGGAGAAACACCTTTTTCTGGACTGTGTCCAGAATCATCCCTAGGCACAGCAGACGTGTCGTCGGGATCAGCTGCGATTTTGGAATATTTAGAATCCACCCGTGCTGTTGTAGCAGTATCCGAGATAGTGCTACTCCGACCTCCAACTGTTCCCTGGACTATGCCCTTATCAGGAGATCGTCCAAGTAAGGGATAATTAAGACGCCTTTTCTTCGAAGAAGAATCATCATTTCGGCCATTACCTTGGTAAAGACCCGGGGTGCCGTGGACAATCCAAACGGCAGCGTCTGAAACTGATAGTGACAGTTCTGCACCACGAACCTGAGGTACCCTTAGTGAGAAGGGCAAATTTGGGACATAGAGGTAAGCATCCCTGATGTCCCGGGACACTATATAGTCCCCTTCTTCCTGGTTCGTTATCACTGCTCTGAGTGACTCCATCTTGATTTGAACCTTTGTAAGTGTTCAAAAATTTTTTTAGAATAAGTCTCACCTAGCCTTCTGGCTTCAGTACCACAATATAGTGTGGAATAATACCCCTTTTCTTGTAGTAGGAGGGGTAATTTAATTATCACCTGCTGGGAATACAGCTTGTGAATTTTTTCCCCATACTGCCTCCTTGTCAGAGGGAGACCTTGGTAAAGCAGACTTCAGGAGCCTGCGAAGGGGAAACGTCTCGACATTCCAATCTGTACCCCTGGGATACTACTTGTAGAATCCAGGGGTCCTGTACGGTCTCAGCGCCATGCTGAGAACTTGTCAGAAGCGGTGGAACGCTTCTGTTCCTGGGAATGGGCTGCCTGCTGCAGTCTTCTTCCCTTTCCTCTATCCCTGGGCAGATATGATCTTATAGGGACGAAAGGACTGAGGCTGAAAAGACGGTGTCTTTTTCTGCAGAGATGTGACTTAGGGTAAAAACGGCGGATTTTCCAGCAGTTGCCGTGGCCACCAGGTCCGATGGACCGACCCCAAATAACTCCTCTTCCTTTATACGGCAATACACCTTTGTGCCGTTTGGAATCTGCATCACCTGACCACTGTCGTGTCCATAACATCTTCTGGCAGATATGGACATCGCATTTACTCTTGATGCCAGAGTGTAAATATCCCTCTGTGCATCTCGCATATATAGAAATGCATCCTTTAAATGCTCTATAGTCAATAAAATACTGTCCCTGTCAAGGGTATCAATATTTTTAGTCAGGGAATCCGACCAAGCCACCCCAGCTCTGCACATCCAGGCTGAGGCGATCGCTGGTCGCAGTATAACACCAGTATGTGTGTATATACTTTTTATGATATTTTCCAGCCTCCTGTCAGCTGGTCCTTGAGGACGGCCCTATCTATAGACGGTACCGCCACTTGTTTTGATAAGCGTGTGAGCGCCTTATCCACCCTAAGGGGTGTTTCCCAACGCGCCCTAACTTCTGGCGGGAAAGGGTATACCGCCCATAATTTTCTATCGGGGGGAACCCACGCATCATCACACACTTTATTTAATTTATCTGATTCAGGAAAAACTACGGTAGTTTTTTCACATCCCACATAATACCCTCTTTTGTGGTACTTGTAGTATCAGAAATATGAAACACCTCCTTCATTGCCTTTAACGTGTGGCCCTAATAAGGAATACGTTTGTTTATTCACCGTCGACACTGGATTCAGTGTCCCTGTCTGTGTCGACCGACTAAAGTAAACGGGCGTTTTAAAACCCCTGACGGTGTTTTTGAGACGTCTGGACCGGTACTAATTGTTTGTCGGCCGTCTCATGTCGTCAACCGACCTTGCAGCGTGTTGACATTATCACGTAATTCCCTAAATAAGCCATCCATTCCGGTGTCGACTCCCTAGAGAGTGACATCACCATTACAGGCAATTGCTCCGCCTCCTCACCAACATCGTCCTCATACATGTCGACACACACGTACCGACACACAGCACACACACAGGGAATGCTCTGATAGAGGACAGGACCCACTAGCCCTTTGGAGAGACAGAGGGAGAGTTTACCAGCACACACCAAAAACGCTATAATTATATAGGGACAACCTTATATAAGTGTTTTCCCTTATAGCATCTTTTTTATATATTTCTAACGCCAAATTAGTGCCCCCCCTCTCTGTTTTAACCCTGTTTCTGTAGTGCAGTGCAGGGGAGAGCCTGGGAGCCTTCCCTCCAGCCTTTCTGTGAGGGAAAATGGCGCTGTGTGCTGAGGAGATAGGCCCCGCCCCTTTTTCGGCGGCCTCGTCTCCCGCTCTTAACGGATTCTGGCAGGGGTTAAATATCTCCATATAGCCTCCGGAGGCTATATGTGAGGTATTTTTAGCCAAAATAGGTATTCATTTGCCTCCCAGGGCGCCCCCCTCCCAGCGCCCTGCACCCTCAGTGACTGCCGTGTGAAGTGTGCTGAGAGGAAAATGGCGCACAGCTGCAGTGCTGTGCGCTACCTTTAGAAGACTGAGGAGTCTTCTGCCGCCGATTCTGGACCTCTTCTTACTTCAGCATCTGCAAGGGGGCCGGCGGCAAGGCTCCGGTGACCATCCAGGCTGTACCTGTGATCGTCCCTCTGGAGCTGATGTCCAGTAGCCAAGAAGCCAATCCATCCTGCACGCAGGTGAGTTCACTTCTTCTCCCCTAAGTCCCTCGTTGCAGTGATCCTGTTGCCAGCAGGACTCACTGTAAAATAAAAAACCTAAGCTAAACTTTTCTAAGCAGCTCTTTAGGAGAGCCACCTAGATTGCACCCTTCTCGGCCGGGCACAAAAATCTAACTGGCTTGGAGGAGGGTCATAGGGGGAGGAGCCAGTGCACACCACCTGATCGGAAAGCTTTACTTTTGTGCCGTCTCCTGCGGAGCCGCTATTCCCCATGGTCCTTTCAGGAACCCCAGCATCCACTAGGACGATAGAGAAATAGGATTTTGGTTACCTACCGGTAAATCTTTTTATCGTAGTCCGTAGAGGATGCTGGGGTCCACATTAGTACCATGGGGTATAGACAGGTTCACCAGGAGCCCATTGGCACTTTAAGAGTTTGAGAGTGTAGGCTGGCTCCTCCCTCTATGCCCCTCCTACCAGACTCAGTCTAGAAACTGTGCCAGAGGAGATGGACATCTTCGAGAGAAGGATTTAACACAGATAGTGGCGAGATTCATACCAGCTCACACATACAAGGCACATCAAGCTAACTTAGCTTGAAAACTCAGCAACCGCTGAAACTTTACTTACAAGTAACAATGCAGTACTTAACTGAAACTAAGTTGTACTGAACCAAATAACGATTGCAGGAAAACTAAGCGCTGGGCGGGCGCCCAGCATCCTCTACGGACTACGAGAAAAGGATTTACCGGTAGGTAACCAAAATCCTATTTTCTCTTACGTCCTAGAGGATGCTGCGGTCCACATTGTTACCATGGGGATGAACCAAATCTCCCAGAACGGGAGGGAGAGCGCGGAGGCTCCTGTAGAACTGATTGACTGAACTTCAGATCATCAGAGGCCAAAGTATCGAACTTGTAGAACTTTGCAAACGTGTTCAACCCAGACCAAGTTGCAGCTCGGCAAAGTTGTAAAGCCGAGACACCCCGGGCAGCCGCCCAGTAAGACCCCACCTTACGAGTAGAGTGGGCCTTGACAGGCGTAGGACACGGCAATCCTGCCGTAGAATCCGCATGCTGGATAGTGAACCTGATCCAGCGAGAGATCTGCTGGGGTGAGCGATCCCCTGTGGCGGGGAACGATCTATCCTCTCTAGAGCTCAGTGTCCTGTCAGCGGAGATGGTGGCTCAGACCCCGCAGGGCGGACACTACTCCCCCCTTTAGTCCCACGAAGCAGGGAGGCTGTTGCCTGCAGCCTCCCTGTAAAATAATAAACTCTAAAATAAACTTAACTAGAGAAACTCTGGAGAGCTCCCCTAGCTGTGACTGGCTCCTCCGGGCACATTTTCTAAACTGAGTCTGGTAGGGGGGACATAGAGGGAGAAGCCAGCCCACACTCTCAAACTCTTAAAGTGCTAATGGCTCCCGTCTATACCCCATGGTACTAATGTGGACCCCAGCATCCTCTAGGATGTAAGAGAAAGCTAATTTCAAACCTTATGGGTGATTTGTGTGTGTGTGTGTGTGTGTGTGTGTGTGTGTGTGTGTGTGTGTGTGTGTGTGTGTGTGTGTGTGTGTGTGTGGGGACGGACGGACAACTGTCAGGTTAATATTGAAGAACATCTGTATGCTAAAAATAAACGCACTTGTTAGTGCAAAGGAAACACAAGACAAGACAATGTGAACTTGTTTTTCTGACCATAAAAGACAGGTGGTTCCCTCAGACTGGTGTCACGATGGGCTGTAGTAAATGACCAGCAATTCAGACAGACCACAACATTCTGTGTGTTGGGCATTTAAGGAAAACCCTGCATGGTAAGACGTGACCTCACCTGATGTTTGCTTTCATTTTTTTCAATTATGATAAAACAATGACCATTATACGCCGATTAGGTACAGCACCTTTTTTGCATAGATCTTTACAAATGGCTCCATGAATCATAAAGGGACCAAAAACACTCCCCCAACCATAGATGTCTGGTCCATATTGTGATCCATCAAGGTTTTTGAGAAGTTTAAACGTTCTCCTACACACATTTTGCTTTAGCACGTAAACGATGGACAGAAATCGATTTGCAAAAGTATTTGTCTTCCAGTATTAGCCCAACAGTATACGTGAAGCATAAGCAGGGGTTCAGTATTAATAGCTGGCGGACGGGATCCAGGCTGTCATGATCCTGACAGCAGGATCACTATGGGTGTTGTGGACACCCACATTGAGAGAATAGCCTGTGTCGCTGGTATTCCAGCGTCGGCATTTCACCGGCAGCCAAGATTCCGGTGTCGGCACTGTAGCGTTATTTTAAACGATTCCCATAAGCAGATTACTTGTGATAAGACAGAGTTTGGTGCACATTGCAAAAAAAGGTTTCTCTAGTATCAAATTCTCATCTCCAAAATGTTTACGACTAGTTCCAATAATGTACTTTTTAAAAGTATATATTGTCCAACGGGAGGCAACCACCACACTGCCTGTCGGGATCCCGGCGGTCACAAAGCTGACATGCGGTGAAATACCGCCGCTGGAATACCAGCTCCACAGGGTTTTCTTCCTCTATGGGTGTCCACGACACCCATAGAGGGAGAATAGATCCTGTGGCGAGCGCAGCGAGCCCGCAAGGAGCTTTTTAGCGGTCGCCCCAGTACCGGCATACTAGTGGCCAGGATCCCGCTCTCAGGATCATGATCCCGGCCACCGGTAAAATATGTATTCCTATCCAACATCTGTCCAAGATTGGTTTTAAGTCTGTACTTAACAATAAAGGTGCATACACACTTCGCGATATAGCTCATTTTCCCCTCCTGAGCAATATCGTTTACTATATACCCCAGTGTGTATGTAGTCGACGACGGCCGATGTCGGGCCCCGCGGGTCGTTAACGACCCTTGGTGTTGGCCTTACAAGCAGCTCATCGTCCAAAGCTGCATGTGTAGCCTGGCCGTGACATGACGTTAATGTACAATATCACTAGCGGTATCGCACAGTGTATATGCTCGCTGTCAGGCGGCCCCGACCGGGAGGGGACACACTAGGCAATGTCGCTCATGGAGAACATCGCCTAGTGTGTACCCACCTTAAGAACTAAATGTAGTCCCTTGCAAGTACCTACTAGTGCCTGATACACTGTGAGAAAAATATTGATTCCCCAACACATTATGAATGGTTTGACACATTCTAATAGGATGAACAGGACACACAATTATTTCAAGCACATGATCTACAAAAAGTGCAAAATACAAATAAAATGGAATTGCTGAGACATAATAAACATTACCACTTAAGTAATACAGAAACTTATTTTTATTTATCAAGAGTTACTTGAGGTTATTGGATACCAGGAGAGAGTGAGAGAGAGCAGTTACAGATTGCAGATACAGTTGGGATGAGCACTTGAACACATTTAATATGAAAATAACAAAACTTAATTTAAGCTGGGTACGCACTGTGCAGATCTTTCTGCGGTTCAGATAAACACTCCAATCCTCTGAGTGATCATATGAATAGTGTGCACCCCATCAGTGGTGTAACTAGAAATTTGCTCCCCCAAGCCAAAGAAGGTCCTGGCACCCCCCCCCCCCCCCCCCATTTAAAAAGAAAAGTATTTGTGCGCCAATAAAAGGGAGTGGCCTCACTGGAAGGGGTGTGAACTTGCTGCAAGGGTCGTGCCATTGCAGGAAAAGGACTACCTTATACCCCAGTTTTGCAACCTGCACACCCAGACATTGGTCACCGAAGAAAAAAAAATATTATTGTGGTTCATGCCCCTTACATTGTCATTTTTCCTCCTTACATTAATGGCCGTGACACATTATGCCATACACTGCAATGCCCGTGACACATTATGCCACACACCGCGACGTCCCTGACACATTATGCTACACACCACAATGCTCCTAACACATTATGCCCCACAGTAAGGCTCCTAATTACTTTTAAATTACCTGCTCGTTGCTAGGGGTTTCATGCTCTAGGTTCCATGCTCATTGCCAGGGGTTTCATGCTCTGGATTCCATACTTCATGTGTCATACTCATTGCCAGGGGTTTCATGCTTGTTGCCAGGGGAGTCATCTGTTGGTGCCAGGTAGTAGGTGTCACCATCGCCAGCACTGAGCACCCCTGGCACTTCCAGATTACGCTGCAGTGCTGCGCATGGACAGGGAGTCAAGTATGACCTCTAGCATCAGTTTCCTCCAAGGCGGTGGCCATTTTTGAAAGGAACATTGGCAGATTTATATGTGGGCGGCTAATCAGCATGGGAATCTGCTGCGACGCGCGACCCACCCACAAAAAAAAAAGCCTCCAAGCCCCCGCGCTGTAGTTACGCCAGTGCACCACATACATAAAGAGCTATTTTAAGCTCAGACCTGATTCAGAGGTTGTTTAAACCCAATTTATGTGCAGTATATCTTCAATGTTGGGGCACCTGTAGACATTTTGGGGTGGGGGTGCCACAGATGAGCAGCGTTCCTATTTTCTGGGAAGGGTCTGCGTCCTCGGGTACAGATTTCTTGGCCCTAGCAGTGTGGACAACCATCCTGCATAACCTTAGGGTTACTCAGATGAGCAATGTTCACACAAATGATCCGATGCTACGAGCATTTGGGGATGGGGGTGGGAGAGGGGTGGCAGAGCCAAGCAGCATTTCCGTTTTCTGGGAGCAGCAAAGCCAGTGTCTGCGTCTTCAGGCACAGATAGTCACACTAATTTGGTTCACAGGTCATTTGCTGAAAACACATGCTGTTGTGTGTGTGGATCATGGTGACTACATTCATCTAACGCAGTCTAACAGGACTTGAAAAGTCATCCAACAAGCTTACCAAGACACCTTCCGAAATCTTTAACAGTAAATCAAACTTATTTCAAAGCAAACCACTCAAGCAATAAAATATATACGGTATTATTTGGCGGGACTGTCCCAAATGGTCTTCCTTCTGTAAAGCTGTAATAACACTAACAAATAAAATCCTGGGGTTGGATACGCTGACCGACCCCGAGTTTCGGTTACTATCAAACTCCTATATTCCAATAACTAAAAAGGACTACTTGAGCCACTGCTAAAAAAAAACTGTCAGTAATTATTATTACTTAAAATGCTAAAACCCCAAACACAAGACACTGGAGATCCCTGTCGCTTTCTTCCAATAAGGATTGTTTTACTGCAATGACTTTTTTAGGTTAATGGATGCCCTAATGTAATCAGCAGTCAGATTTTCTGCCAGAGTTTCAACAGATGAAATTCAAAGGTGTATACTTACTAAAGGTGTGAGATTTTTTTAGAAGTGGAGATGTTGCCCAAAGCAACCAGATTCCACTTAACAGCTACCTAGCTGCTTCTATATCAGGGGTGGGGAACCTTTTTTCTACCAAGGGCCATTTGGATATTTATAAAATCCTTCGGGAGCCATACAAAAATTATCAACTTCAAAATTAGCCTGCCCCCCCAGTAGTTATACCCCATAGTGGTAGCCGAAGGCATGTGTGCCAAAAAATGGGTGTGGCCAATTAAAATGGGATGCGATACACATATGCCCCCAATAGTGCAGTGCCAGATACACATTGACCCACACATGTCCCCGACTCCACTGTGCTGCTCACCGCCGTTGCTGTATGTGTGTGTGTCAGGGGAGGAGAGCGCAGCCATCTTCGGCGCACAGCATAGGATTACCCAGGGTGAAATAGTCTACCCTTAGAAGAAGGGGGGGGGAGGACGCAATTGCAGGTAACCAGTGGCTGAAGGAAAAATTGGGATAACATAATTTTGCCAAGATCATAGTATGGGTGGTTGTGAGAATATCTGACACTTTTTACTTCTTTAATTTTGTATCAGAAATGAAGATATACAACATAATATAGATTGACATAAAATAATGATTAGCCTAATATTTGTATAAAAATTGGCCAATTCTATTTTTTCTTATTGGGGCATATGTACTAATAATCATAGAATTGCCACAATTATTAAAACTCTGTTTTGCGTCAGATATTTCCATAAAAATATCCCTGCTATGTACATAGGGAAACCCGAAGGGACAGCTGTAGGGTTAATTTCTGTCCCTGCATGTTACTGCCCCAGCTTTTTGGAGGAATTTTTCAATCTCCTGTGATAATCTGACACTGCAGTGTGTCAGATACCGGAATTGGGGACGGCGCCGGACGGAGGCTGCGGGAGGGGAATCGAAAGATCTCTCTCCTGCTACTATGCCTCCCATAGGCTTAAAGCAGTTTACACCATCTGAAGCTGGTATAAAACTGTCCATACTCTGAAAAAACTTTGCTTTCATGGTTTGATATATAAGGGTCAGATAATAGTCCCCATTTCTGTGAAATCTCCTACATTACGTTATTAGTACATTGCCAAAAACTGTAAAATGATGCAGAAATTTCAGTCTCTACATACATTTATGGACAAAAGCTTGATTAATAGGCCCCATAGTAATAATAAACACATTTAAAACATTACTGATACTACCTTCAGTAATATAATGAGCTGAAAATGTACGTAGTAGTTGTTAATAAATGTTGAGAGGAAGCTGAAAATCTCACTTCAATAAATCAGTTAACTGAAAATGAGATGATAATAAAAATGTGTTTTCACAAGTATGTGCCCTTATTTATACTGGTGAGAACTCAGTAGCACAACCGTGTCACTGCTATTACCATTAATTCTTTGTGCAATAATAGTGGTAAATGACTGCACCATAGTTTGTGATGAGAAAATAAATATATCTCATATATATATATATATATATATATATATATATATATATAAAAATAAGATTTTACTCACCGGTAAATCTATTTCTCGTAGTCCGTAGTGGATGCTGGGAACTCCGAAAGGACCATGGGGAATAGCGGCTCCGCAGGAGACTGGGCACAACTAAAGAAAGCTTTTAGGTCACCTGGTGTGCACTGGCTCCTCCCACTATGACCCTCCTCCAAGCCTCAGTTAGGACACTGTGCCCGGACGAGCTGACATAATAAGGAAGGATTTTGAATCCCGGGTAAGACTCCTACCAGCCACACCAATCACACCGTATAACTCGTGATACTATACCCAGTTTAACAGTATGAAAACAACTGAGCCTCTCAACAGATGGCTCAACAATAACCCTTTAGTTAACAATAACTATGTACAAGTATTGCAGACAATCCGCACTTGGGATGGGCGCCCAGCATCCACTACGGACTACGAGAAATAGATTTACCGGTGAGTAAAATCTTATTTTCTCTGACGTCCTAGTGGATGCTGGGAACTCCGAAAGGACCATGGGGATTATACCAAAGCTCCCAAACGGGCGGGAGAGTGCGGATGACTCTGCAGCACCGAATGAGAGAACTCCAGGTCCTCCTCAGCCAGGGTATCAAATTTGTAGAATTTTGCAAACGTGTTTGCCCCTGACCAAGTAGCAGCTCGGCAAAGTTGTAAAGCCGAGACCCCTCGGGCAGCCGCCCAAGATGAGCCCACCTTCCTTGTGGAATGGGCTTTTGCTGATTTAGGATGCGGCAGTCCAGCCGCAGAATGCGCCAGCTGAATTGTGCTACAAATCCAGCGAGCAATAGTCTGCTTAGAAGCAGGAGCACCCAGTTTGTTGGGTGCATACAGGATAAATAGTGAGTCAGTTTTCCTGACTCTAGCCGTCCTGGAAACATAAATTTTCAAGGCCCTGACTACGTCCAGTAACTTGGAATCCTCCAAGTCCCTAGTAGCCGCAGGCACCACAATAGGTTGGTTCAAGTGAAAAGCTGATACCACCTTAGGGAGAAACTGAGGACGAGACCTCAATTCCGCCCTATCCATATGGAAAATCAGATAAGGGCTTTTACATGACAAAGCTGCCAATTCTGACACACGCCTGGCTGAAGCCAAGGCCAATAACATGACCACTTTCCACGTGAGATATTTTAGATCCACGGTTTTAAACCAATGTGATTTTAAGAAACTCAACACCACGTTGAGATCCCAAGGTGCCACTGGAGGCACAAACGGGGCCTGAATATGCAGCACTCCTTTCACAAACGTCTGAACTTCAGGTAGTGAAGCTAGTTCTTTCTGGAAGAAAATCGACAGAGCCGAGATCTGTACCTTAATGGAGCCCAATTTCAGGCCCATAGTCACTCCTGCTTGTAGGAAATGCAGAAATCGACCTAGTTGAAATTCCTCTGTTGGGGCCTTTTTGGCCTCACACCAAGCAACATATTTCCGCCATATGCGGTGATAATGCTTTGCAGTTACATCTTTCCTGGCTTTAATCAGCGTAGGAATGACATCCTCCGGAATGCCCTTTTCCTTCAGGATCCGGCGTTCAACCGCCATGCCGTCAAACGCAGCCGCGGTAAGTCTTGGAACAGACAGGGCCCCTGCTGCAGCAGGTCCTGTCTGAGCGGCAGAGGCCATGGGTCCTCTGAGATCATCTCTTGAAGTTCCGGGTACCACGCTCGTCTTGGCCAATCCGGAACCACGAGTATTGTTCTTACTCCTCGTTTTCTTATTATTCTCAGTACCCTTGGTATGAGAGGCAGAGGAGGGAACACAAACTGACTGGTACACCCACGGTGTCACTAGAGCGTCCACAGCTATCGCCTGAGGGTCCCTTGACCTGGCGCAATATCTCTCTAGTTTTTTGTTTAGGCGGGACGCCATCATGTCCACCTGTGGCCGTTCCCATCGATTTACAATCAGCGTGAAGACTTCTGGATGAAGTCCCCACTCTCCCGGGTGGAGGTCGTGCCTGCTGAGAAAGTCTGCTTCCCAGTTGTCCACTCCCGGAATGAACACTGCTGACAGTGCTAGTACGTGATTTTCCGCCCATCGGAGAATCCTTGTGGCTTCTGCCATTGCCATCCTGCTTCTTGCGCCGCCCTGTCGGTTTACATGGGCGACTGCCGTGATGTTGTCTGACTGGATCAGTACCGGCTGGTGTAGAAGCAGGGATTTTGCCTGACTTAGGGCATTGTAAATGGCCCTTAGTTCCAGAATATTTATGTGTAGGGAAGTCTCCTGACTCGACCATAGTCCTTGGAAGTTTCTTCCCTGTGTGACTGCCCCCCAGCCTCGAAGGCTGGCATCCGTGGTCACCAGGACCCAGTCCTGTATGCCGAATCTGCGGCCCTCTAGAAGATGAGCACTCTGCAGCCACCACAGCAGAGACACCCTGGTTCTTGGAGACAGGGTTATTAGGCGATGCATCTGAAGATGCGATCCGGACCATTGGTCCAACAGGTCCCACTGAAAGATTCTGGCATGGAACCTGCCGAAAGGAATTGCTTCGTAAGAAGCCACCATCTTTCCCAGGACCCGCGTGCAGTGATGCACCGATACCTGTTTTGGTTTCAGGAGGTCTCTGACTAGAGATGACAGCTCCTTGGCTTTCTCCTCCGGGAGAAACACTTTTTTCTGGACTGTATCCAGA
Source organism: Pseudophryne corroboree (assembly GCF_028390025.1). Taxonomy (NCBI): domain Eukaryota; kingdom Metazoa; phylum Chordata; class Amphibia; order Anura; family Myobatrachidae; genus Pseudophryne; species Pseudophryne corroboree. The sequence goes on along the minus strand of NC_086449.1, from coordinate 491,179,110 downwards.
ATCATACCCAGAAACAGTAGACGTGTCGTCGGAACCAGCTGTGATTTTGGAATATTCAGAATCCAACCGTGCTGGTGTAGCACCTCCTGAGATAGTGCTACTCCCACCAACAACTGCTCCTTGGACCTCGCCTTTATTAGGAGATCGTCCAAGTACGGGATAATTAAAACTCCCTTTCTTCGAAGGAGTATCATCATTTCCGCCATTACCTTGGTAAACACCCTCGGTGCCGTGGAGAGTCCAAACGGCAGCGTCTGGAATTGGTAATGGCAATCCTGTACCACAAATCTGAGGTACTCCTGGTGAGGATAGTAAATGGGGACATGCAGGTAAGCATCCTTGATGTTCAGGGATACCATGTAATCCCCCTCGTCCAGGCTTGCAATAACCGCCCTGAGCGATTCCATCTTGAACTTGAATTTTTTTATGTATGTGTTCAAGGATTTCAAATTTAAAATGGGTCTCACCGAACCGTCCGGTTTCGGTACCACAAACAGTGTGGAATAGTAACCCCGTCCTTGTTGAAGTAGGGGCACCTTGATTATCACCTGCTGGGAATACAGCTTGTGAATTGCCGCTAGCACAGCCTCCCTGTCTGAAGGAGTAATCGGCAAGGCAGATTTTAGGAACCGGTGGGGTGGAGACGCCTTGAATTCCAGTTTGTACCCTTGAGATACTATTTGCAGGATCCAGGGATCCACCTGTGAGCGAGCCCACTGATCGCTGAAATTTTTGTGGCGGCCCCCCACCGTACCTGGCTCCGCCTGTGGAGCCCCACCGTCATGCGGCGGACTTGGAAGAAGCGGGGGAGGACTTTTGCTCCTGGGAACCTGCTGTTTGTTGCAGCCTTTTTCCCCTACCTCTGCCTCTGGACAGAAAGGACCCGCCTTTTCCACGCCTGTTTTTCTGAGTCCGAAAGGACTGTACCTGATAAAACGGCGCCTTTTTAGGCTGTGAGGGAACATGGGGTAAAAATGCTGACTTCCCAGCAGTTGCTGTGGAAACTAGGTCCGAGAGACCATCCCCAAATAACTCCTCACCCTTATAAGGCAAAACTTCCATGTGCCTTTTTGAATCTGCATCCCCTGTCCACTGGTGAGTCCATAAGCCTCTCCTAGCAGAAATGGACAATGCACTTATTTTAGATGCCAGCCGGCAGATCTCCCTCTGTGCATCTCTCATGTATAAGACTGAGTCTTTTATATGCTCTATGGTTAGCAGAATTGTGTCCCTGTCTAGGGTGTCAATATTTTCTGACAGGGAATCTGACCACGCAGCGGCAGCACTGCACATCCATGCTGACGCAATAGCTGGTATAAGTATAATGCCTGAGTGTGTATATACAGACTTCAGGATCGCCTCCTGCTTTCTATCAGCAGGTTCCTTGAGGGCGGCCGTATCCGGAGACGGTAGTGCCACCTTTTTAGACAAACGTGTGAGCGCTTTATCCACCCTAGGGGGTGTCTCCCAACGTGACCTATCCTCTGGCGGGAAAGGGAACGCCATTAGTAACTTCTTAGAGACTACCAATCTTTTATCAGGGAAAGCCCACGCTTCTTCACACACTTCATTTAATTCTTCTGATGGGGGAAAAACTACGGGTAGTTTTTTCTCCCCAAACATAATACCCTTTTTAGTGGTACCTGGGTTTATATCAGAAATTTGTAACACCTCTTTCTTTGCTTCAATCATGCAACGAATGGCCTTCGTGGACATTAGACTAGACTCATCGTCGTCGACACTGGTGTCAGTATCCGTGTCAACATCCGCGTCTGCCATCTGAGGTAGCGGTCGTTTTAGAGCCCCCGATGGCCTTTGAGACGCCTGGACAGGCACGAGCTGAGAAGCCGGCTGTCCCGCATTTGGCATGTCGTCAAATTTTTTGTGTAAGGAGTCGACACGTGCACGCAATTCCTTCCATAAGTCCATCCACTCAGGTGTCTGCCCCGCAGGGGGTGACATCCCTTCTATAGGCATCTGCTCCGCCTCCACATCATTATCCTCATCAAACATGTCGACACAGCCGTACCGACACACCGCACACACACAGGGAATGCTCTAACAGAGGACAGGACCCACAAAAGCCCTTTGGGGAGACAGAGTGAGAGTATGCCAGCACAAACCAGAGCGCTATATAATGCAGGGACTAACTGAATTATGTCCCCTATAGCTGCTGTTATATATACTGCGCCTAAATTTAGTGCCCCCCCTCTCTTTTTTACCCTTTTCTGTAGTGTAGACTGCAGGGGAGAGCCAGGGAGCTTCCTTCCAGCGGAGCTGTGAGGGAGAAATGGCGCCAGTGTGGTGAAGGAGATAGCTCCGCCCCTTTTTCGCTGACTATTCTCCCGCTTTTTTATGGATTCTGGCAGGGGTAATTATCACATATATAGCCTCTGGGGCTATATATTGTGGTATTTTTGCCAGCCAAGGTGTTTTTATTGCTGCTCAGGGCGCCCCCCCCTAGCGCCCTGCACCCTCAGTGACCGGAGTGTGAAGTGTGTATGAGGAGCAATGGCGCACAGCTGCAGTGCTGTGCGCTACCTTGGTGAAGACTGATGTCTTCTGCCGCCGATTTTCCGGACCTCTTCTTGCTTCTGGCTCTGTAAGGGGGACGGCGGCGCGGCTCTGGGACCGAACACCAAGGCCAGTTCCATGCGGTCGATCCCTCTGGAGCTAATGGTGTCCAGTAGCCTAAGAAGCCCAAGCTAGCTGCAAGCAGGTAGGTTCGCTTCTTCTCCCCTTAGTCCCTCGCTGCAGTGAGCCTGTTGCCAGCAGGTCTCACTGTAAAATAAAAAATTATATACTTTCTTTTTAGAAGCTCAGGAGAGCCCCTAGTGTGCATCCAACCTCGGCCGGGCACAAAATCTAACTGAGGCTTGTGGGAGGAGCCAGTGCACACCAGGTGACCTAAAAGCTTTCTTTAGTTGTGTCCAGTCTCCTGCGGAGCCGCTATTCCCCATGGTCCTTTCGGAGTTCCCAGCATCCACTAGGACGTCAGAGAAATAAGATTTTACTCACCGGTAAATCTATTTCTCGTAGTCCGTAGTGGATGCTGGGAACTTCGTAAGGACCATGGGGAATAGCGGCTCCGCAGGAGACTGGGCACAACTAAAGAAAGCTTTAGGACTACCTGGTGTGCACTGGCTCCTCCCTCTATGACCCTCCTCCAGACCTCAGTTAGGATACTGTGCCCGGAAGAGCTGACACAATAAGGAAAGGATTTGGAATCCCGGGTAAGACTCATACCAACCACACCAATCACACCGTATAACTCGTGATATTATACCCAGTTAACAGTATGAAATATATCTGAGCCTCACTAACAAATGGCTCATAACAATAACCCTTTAGTTAGGCAATAACTATATATTGCAGACAATCAGCACTTGGGACGGGCGCCCAGCATCCACTACGGACTACGAGAAATAGATTTACCGGTGAGTAAAATCTTATTTTCTCTGACGTCCTAGTGGATGCTGGGAACTCCGTAAGGACCATGGGGATTATACCAAAGCTCCCAAACGGGCGGGAGAGTGCGGATGACTCTGCAGCACCGAATGAGCAAACTCAAGGTCCTCCTCAGCCAGGGTATCAAACTTGTAGACTTTTGCAAAAATGTTTGAACCCGACCAAGTAACAGCTCGGCAAAGTTGTAAAGCCGAGACCCCTCGGCAGCCGCCCAAGAAGAGCCCACTTTCCTCGCGGAATGGGCTTTTACAGATTTAGGGTGCGGCAGTCCAGCCGCAGAATGTGCAAGTTGAATCGTGCTACAGATCCAGCGAGCAATAGTCTGCTTAGAAGCAGGAGCACCCAGCTTGTTGGGTGCATACAGGATAAATAGCGAGTCAGTTTTCCTGACTCCAGCCGTCCTGGAAACATATATTTTCAGGGCCCTGACTACGTCCAGTAACTTGGAGTCCTCCAAGTCCCACGTAGCCGCAGGCACCACAATAGGTTGGTTCACATGAAAAGCTGAAACGGTACCGTTTCTGTAAACTGACAGGATATGAGTCTGAGTGTAGTCCCCATCGAAGTTGGTGTTAACACCCGATGGGGGGTGGCAAACACTTGGATCTCAAGTCCAGTCACAACAGATTAGATGTAACATCCCGATCTCTATGTAAATCTGGGTAAATTAGGCAGAAGGTTGTAGGATTAGGAGCATATAGATTTTAGATAGGACTGAAGAAGCGAATAAATTGTCCCTGAGTGACGAAACGCGTTGGGCGTGGCTTGCATCTGCAGACGAAGTCGGTCTCCCGTCTGGAACAGAGCAGACGTCTTCTCCGTGAAAAGTACTCCGCCAGCAGAGGGTTCAGTCCGAGGCGGCAGTTATCGGAGAACTGGCTAAGTGCATCTACTTTAACTTTCATGTACGTGGATATTTACACAGTAAAGTGTTACCTTTTATTATTATTCACTGGTGCGCTCTCCTTATTTTTGATATATATATATATATATATATAATATATAATATATATACACACACACACACACACACAGGTTGAGTATCCCTTATCCAAAATCCCACATTTTTGGGTCCCCTAAAGAGAATGACATATATATTATGTGTATATATAGATATATAATATAATATATATATGTGTCATTATCTCAGTAGGGGAACCAAAAATGTGGGATTTTTAATTTCGGATAAGTGATACTCAACATGTGTGATGATAGTGTGATATATATATATATATATATATATATATATATATATATATCATCACACACTTTCACAGCAGGATGAAAAGATAACAGGACAGCACTCACATTTAAGTAGGGTTTAGTGGTCCAACAGAATAACACAGTAATAATCAGAGGCGGCCTGAAAGCCGTTTCAACCACGCTTCTGTGGACTTTTTTAGCCCCTGAGGAAAACCACAGAAGCGTGGTTGTGGTTGAAACGGCCGTTGGGCCACCGCTGATTATTACTGTGTTATGCTGTTGGACCAATAAACCCTGCTTAAATGTGAGTGCTGTTCCGTTATCTTTTCATCCTGCTGTGAAAAGTGAGTGTGTATATTACTGCAATATGGAACTGGCACCACTTATTTGATATACTTTTTCAGAGTGCTGTTTCTTTCCGGGATATATATAGATCTCTCTCAATGACAAGCACTTTACTTCTCAAAAGAAATAAGAATCAATGGGGCATATGTATTAACCTGGAGACAGCATAGGGAAGTGATAAACCAGTGATAAGTGCAAGGTGATAAACGCACCAGCCAATCAGCTCCAATATGTAAATTAACAGTTAGGAGCTGACTGGCTGGTGTGTTTATCACATTGCACTTATCACTGCCTTATGCCTTCTCCAGCTTAATACATATGCCTATTTGATCTGTAAGCATTTTCGTTACAAATGCGATTTACAGGTGCCCACATTGCTGATAAAGCATCACTACACATTAACTTCACATTAATTATAATTTATTACCAGTTATTTATATAGCGCGCACATATTGCGCAAAGCTTTACAGAGAATATTTGGCCATTCACATCAGTCCCTGCCCCAGTGGAGCTTACAATCTATATTCCCTATCACATGTACACACAAACATTCATGCTAGGGTTCATTTTGGTGGGAGCCAATTAATCGACCATTATATTTTTTGGATTGTGGGAAAAAAAACGGTGTACCCGGAGGACGAGGAGAATAAACAAACTCCATACAGTTATGGGCCCTACACATTTGCCGATGTGTATGAGCGATATGAACGATCTCGTTCAGTAATGAAAGATAAATCGTTCATATCTCTCAGTGTGTATGCACTGATGAACGATGCGCATCCCTGAAGTCGCTCATCAACGGTTTTCCCTCGTTTAGCATAGCAAGCCAACATGGACAATGGTCGTTAATTGTTGAAAATGAACATCCTCCAAATCGGAAACATCGCCAAGTATGTAGGGCCCATTAGTGCTATGGTGGGAATCAAACACATGACCTCAGTGCTGTCAGGCAGTAATACTAACCATTACACTGTCCGTGCTGCCCCACATAGTTTTCAGTTATGCAATAAGAGTGGTGGAAATCCTGATGTAAAGTCATAGACTGTGGGCCAGCTGGACTACATGTCATCCAATCAGTCAGCCCTCTTACCTGTGTGTCTGTCTGTTAATAGCCCCGGGAAAATTGTTTACTAAACAGTGATTTTACAAACCTCATATTTTCTACTTCTCATGACAAAACAAATCTAGAGTGAATTAAATAACTTCATGTTGACAACTGTAATGCAATTAATATACTAATTAACATGCAGTTAAAGCCTAAATAATATGCACCTGGTTAGGGTGCCCTTTAGGTGAACCCTTAACATTCTGCAAACAAAGGGCAGACTTCATATGGCAATTGGCCCTCACAAAGTTTTATTACCAAGAGAATGTTTATAGTATTTAAACTGGGGATGCTGTAGTCAGCCTTATTAGTTGGCATACTATAGCTATGAAGTTAAACCAATTGTTTGGTCTTTATGGTAGCCATCCCTTATTTATGTGAACAGCTTTAAAGCAAACACACTTTTATGTATGAGCAAGATTACTGTGCCACACATGAGTACAAATATATGATGTCATTTATTGTACTATAATTATATGCCAGCTGCAGTTACCTTTAAAAAAAAAAAAAAAAAAAAGTCAGGAGATGCAGTATTCATTAATAGTGCATCCACTACCGCTACATAGCGACACTACACCAGTAATCACGAGTACGCTGACAGTCATTGGGTACAAGTTACATCACCAAGACACAATGCAGCTTAGGACAGAATACTGAATCCTTTACATTTTGAATTAAGCATTTGTTTATCTAGGGTTGTTATCCACAGCTTTACACTTTAAATCTGATAAGTAGTAGATGTTTGTGCATCTGCTGAGAGTGGTAGAGCTGGTGTTACATGGATGAGTGATCTTTCATTACTGATCTCCTAGTATGTGTTGCTACACTAAGATTACACATTTAAATGACTATTTGCCTCTTTCTGAATTGTTATCTGGGCCACATCTTACAGGATTGAACATTACTTAAGTAATCAGTAGTTACATTACTTTGCTAGATGCCTTTACAGATAAGAAAGGTGACTGCTGGCTTTGATAATTTTCTTGGTATTGTATAATGCTGATTCAGAGTTTCTTGGCCTTCCTATGTGCTCAGTACACAAGCATGGAGCTGTAGGCCAGACAAAACGACATGTCACCATGTACAGCATATTCTTATGTATACACTCAAAAGTGAAGTCATTACTCCGAGCTTGTGCATTCGCTTGTATGTGGTGAAGTGGAAAAAGAGAGATAAACGGAGAAATGGAAAGAGAGGGAGGGGAGAGATGACACTTAAAGAGAAAGACACAGAAGTTAAACATAAACTCTACACTCCTTAGCAAAAACAATGTTGAAGAGGAGCAAGTTACATAGGGGCAGATTTATTAAGCCTGGTGAAGTGATAAAGTGGAAGGTGATAAAGCACCAGCCAGTCAGCTCCTAACTGTCATTTTTCAAACCCAGCCTGTTACATTGTAGTTAGGAGCTGATTGGCTGGTACTTTATCACTTCACCAGGCTTAATAAATCTGTCCCATAGTTAGCTATCATTAAATCAGTGTTCACTCTTTATTATTATTATTATGTCTTTACTGTTTAGATGACATTACTAAACATAGGGATATCGCATACTTTTTATACAAAACACTGTCCTGAATAGATACAAGCAACAGGAACAAACAAAAATATTCCTTTCACACAGAAATCCAAATTACTGGGTTAAGCATTTGGACCTGGTAATTTGCCGATCAACTTGAGTATTTCTTCTGTGTGAAAAGATCAACCCAGGTTGAAAATCCTGTGACTTGGTCCTGGGGTTTTCAACCCAGGTTGACCCTTTCACACAGAAGAAATACTTGTGTTAATCAGCGCCTTCCGACACAGAAATCAAAATGGGTCTGTGGAAGCCGCATTACAAGTGCTCAAAAAGGTTAAAAGCATTTTCATTAACATTTCTAAGCATTTGCGTTTATCACTGCTTTTAAGCTTTCATAGCTTCTTCACATCTTGGGTGGAATTCAAATGTTTGAAAAGTCGGTTGGGTGTCGGTTTTTTTCCTATTAGATAGGGGGAAAAAAAAACAGACTCCCAACTGACTTTTCAAACATTTGAATCTCCCCCCTTGTGACAGGTTTTACATTAATTTCAATGGACATGGGTTTTGGCAACTGTTAAGGGCCGTATTCACGGCACGATTTGGGGAGAGATGTGTGCTGAGCGGTTCGCTCAGCACAGATCTCTTCCCCCGCTCAGCAAAGCGCGATGTGTGCTGAGCGTGCGGGGGGAGACCGCTCATTTCACCCAGCGGGTGAAGTGAGCGACCTGCTAGATTGGCCTGCATGCAGGCCAATCTAGCACCAGCGATAGCGATGCGTGGGGCTGCGCATCGTTATCGCTGTGAGGGGTACACACGGAAAGATCACTGCTTAAAATCTAAGCAATCTAGTCAGATTGAGTTATGCTGTATGCTACAGTGAGGCAGATGTATTAAGCCTGGAGCAGTGATAAAGCAGTGATAAGTGCAAGGTGATAACGCACCAGCCAATCAGCTCCAATATGTACAGGTTGAGTATCCCATATCCAAATATTCAGAAAAACGGAATATTCCGAAATACGGACTTTTTTGACTGAGACTGAAATAGTGAAATCTTTGTTTTCTGTGGCTCAATGTACACAAACTTTGTTTAATACACAAAGTTATTAAAAATATTGTATTAAATGACCTTCAGGCTGTGTGTATAAGGTGTATATGAAACATAAATGAATTGTGTGAATGTACGCACACTTTGTTTAATGCACAAAGTTATTAAAAATATTGGCTAAAATGACCTTCAGGCTGTGTGTATAAGGTGTATATCAAATATAAATGCATTCTGTGCTTAGACTTAGGTCCCATCGTCATGATATCTCATTATGGTATGCAATTATTCCAAAATACGGAAAAATCCGATATCCAAAATAACTCTGGTCTCAAGCATTTTGGATAAGGGATACTCAACCTGTACATCGACAAGAGCTGACTGGCCGGTGCTTTATCACCTTGCACTTATCACTGCTTTATCACTTCTCCAGGCTTAATACATCTGCCCCCATGTGTGTAAACTCTAAGTGCAGCATTCATTAGCATTACAAGCTTAGGAAACAGCTAGTGTGTCAGTAAAACGCATATCCCACAGACTTTAGTAATGGGTAAGTAACCTGCTGCAACACCATATAGTAAAAGCTAGGAAATCACTATATTTATAGGGAAGATAAACTGTCTGTCTGCACAATACTGCCTCAATGGCATTAAATCCTATGAGAGTCTACAAACAAAATAACTTTAGGCATGCACTTACGTAATAAATATGTCAGAACAGGCTATTCTTTCTTTGGTTGATAATGGCCTGGAAAAGCAACTTGCAGTAACTTCTGTGGCTCTATGTAGCCTTGTATAAGACCTGTCATCATAGAATAAATATATAAATTCAATCTTGTGACGGTTCCCCCAACATCTTTTTTTTCCAGATAAATATTTTATAACGTCCATGTACAAGCACAGGCACCATATATATATATATATGAACAAGAGAGACGATGAAACAATTGCAGAAACAAAAGACTTCGTTTTAGAATGTCTGTCTGAATTGGTGCTACCAGCTACTAGAGATGAGCGGGTTCGGTTTCTCTGAATCCGAACCCGCACGAACTTCATGTTTTTTTTCACGGGTCCGAGCGACTCGGATCTTCCCGCCTTGCTCGGTTAACCCGAGCGCGCCCGAACGTCATCATGACGCTGTCGGATTCTCGCGAGACTCGGATTCTATATAAGGAGCTGCGCGTCGCCGCCATTTTCACACGTGCATTGAGATTGATAGGGAGAGGACGTGGCTGGCGTCCTCTCCATTTAGATTAGAAGAGAGAGAGAGAGAGATTGACCTGATTTACTGGAGCTTAGGAGTACTGTAGAACTGTAGAGAGTGCAGAGTTTACTAGTGACTGACCACAGTGACCACCAGACAGTGCAGTTTTATTTAATATATCCGTTCTCTGCCTGAAAAAAACGATACACAGTGACTCAGTCACATACCATATCTGTGTGCACTGCTCAGCCCAGTGTGCTGCATCATCTATGTATATATCTGACTGTGCTCAGCTCACACATCTTATAATTGTGGGGGAGACTGGGGAGCACTGCAGTGCCAGTTATAGGTTATAGCAGGAGCCAGGAGTATATATTATTATTAAAATTAAACAGTGCACACTTTTGCTGCAGGAGTGCCACTGCCAGTGTGACTGACCAGTGACCTGACCACACTGACCACCAGTATAGTTAGTAGTATAGTATACTATATTGTGATTGCCTGAAAAAGTTAAACACTCGTATCTGACTGTGCTCAGCTCACACATCTTATAATTGTGGGGGAGACTGGGGAGCACTGCAGTGCCAGTTATAGGTTATAGCAGGAGCCAGGAGTACATATTATTATTAAAATTAAACAGTGCACACTTTTGCTGCAGGAGTGCCACTGCCAGTGTGACTGACCAGTGACCACCTGACCACACTGACCACCAGTATAGTTAGTAGTATAGTATACTATATTGTGATTGCCTGAAAAAGTTAAACACTCGTCGTGTGACTTCACTTGTGTGGTGTTTTTTTTTTTATTCTATAAAAAAACTCATTCTGCTGACAGACAGTGTCCAGCAGGTCCGTCATTATATAATATATACCTGTCCGGCTGCAGTAGTGATATATATATATTTTTTATATCATTATTTATCATCCAGTCGCAGCAGACACAGTACGGTAGTTCACGGCTGTAGCTACCTCTGTGTCGGCACTCGGCAGTCCGTCCATAATTGTATACCACCTACCCGTGGTTTTTTTTTCATTCTTCTTTATACATACATACTACTACTACATCTCTTTATCAACCAGTCTATATTAGCAGCAGACACAGTACAGTACGGTAGTCCACGGCTGTAGCTACCTCTGTGTCGGCACTGGGCAGTCCGTCCATAATTGTATACCACCTACCCGTGGTTTTTTTTTCTTTCTTCTTTATACATACATACATACTACTACTACATCTCTTTATCAACCAGTCTATATTAGCAGCAGACACAGTACAGTACGGTAGTCCACGGCTGTAGCTACCTCTGTGTCGGCACTGGGCAGTCCGTCCATAATTGTATACCACCTACCCGTGGTTTTTTTTTCTCTTTCTTCTTTATACATACATACTACTACTACATCTCTTTATCAACCAGTCTATATTAGCAGCAGACACAGTACAGTACGGTAGTCCACGGCTGTAGCTACCTCTGTGTCGGCACTGGGCAGTCCGTCCATAATTGTATACCACCTACCCGTGGTTTTTTTTTCTTTCTTCTTTATACATACATACTACATCTCTTTATCAACCAGTCTATATTAGCAGCAGACACAGTACGGTAGTCCACGGCTGTAGCTACCTCTGTGTCGGCACTCGGCAGTCCGTCCATAATTGTATACCACCTACCCGTGGTTTTTTTTTCTTTCTTCTTTATACATACATACTACTACTACATCTCTTTATCAACCAGTCTATATTAGCAGCAGACACAGTACAGTACGGTAGTCCACGGCTGTAGCTACCTCTGTGTCGGCACTCGGCAGTCCATCCATAATTGTATACTAGTATCCATCCATCTCCATTGTTTACCTGAGGTGCCTTTTAGTTGTGCCTATTAAAATATGGAGAACAAAAATGTTGAGGTTCCAAAATTAGGGAAAGATCAAGATCCACTTCCACCTCGTGCTGAAGCTGCTGCCACTAGTCATGGCCGAGACGATGAAATGCCAGCAACGTCGTCTGCCAAGGCCGATGCCCAATGTCATAGTACAGAGCATGTCAAATCCAAAACACCAAATATCAGTAAAAAAAGGACTCCAAAACCTAAAATAAAATTGTCGGAGGAGAAGCGTAAACTTGCCAATATGCCATTTACCACAAGGAGTGGCAAGGAACGGCTGAGGCCCTGGCCTATGTTCATGGCTAGTGGTTCAGCTTCACATGAGGATGGAGGCACTCAGCCTCTCGCTAGAAAAATGAAAAGACTCAAGCTGGCAAAAGCAGTAGCACCGCAAAGAACTGTGCGTTCTTCGAAATCCCAAATCCACAAGGAGAGTCCAATTGTGTCGGTTGCGATGCCTGACCTTCCCAACACTGGACGTGAAGAGCATGCGCCTTCCACCATTTGCACGCCCCCTGCAAGTGCTGGAAGGAGCACCCGCAGTCCAGTTCCTGATAGTCAGATTGAAGATGTCAGTGTTGAAGTACACCAGGATGAGGAGGATATGGGTGTTGCTGGCGCTGGGGAGGAAATTGACCAGGAGGATTCTGATGGTGAGGTGGTTTGTTTAAGTCAGGCACCCGGGGAGACACCTGTTGTCCGTGGGAGGAATAGGGCCGTTGACATGCCTGGTGAAAATACCAAAAAAAATCAGCTCTTCGGTGTGGAAGTATTTCACCAGAAATGCGGACAACAGGTGTCAAGCCGTGTGTTCCCTTTGTCAAGCTGTAATAAGTAGGGGTAAGGACGTTAACCACCTCGGAACATCCTCCCTTATACGTCACCTGCAGCGCATTCATAATAAGTCAGTGACAAGTTCAAAAACTTGGGCCGACAGCGGAAGCAGTCCACTGACCAGTAAATCCCTTCCTCTTGTAACCAAGCTCACGCAAACCACCCCACCAACTCCCTCAGTGTCAATTTCCTCCTTCCCCAGGAATGCCAATAGTCCTGCAGGCCATGTCACTGGCAATTCTGACGAGTCCTCTCCTGCCTGGGATTCCTCCGATGCATCCTTGCGTGTAACGCCTACTGCTGCTGGCGCTGCTGTTGTTGCTGCTGGGAGTCGATGGTCATCCCAGAGGGGAAGTCGTAAGCCCACTTGTACTACTTCCAGTAAGCAATTGACTGTCCAACAGTCCTTTGCGAGGAAGATGAAATATCACAGCAGTCATCCTGTTGCAAAGCGGATAACTGAGTCCTTGACAACTATGTTGGTGTTAGACGTGCGTCCGGTATCCGCCGTTAGTTCACAGGGAACTAGACAATTTATTGAGGCAGTGTGCCCCCGTTACCAAATACCATCTAGGTTCCACTTCTCTAGGCAGGCGATACCGAGAATGTACACGGACGTCAGAAAAAGACTCACCAGTCTCCTAAAAAATGCAGTTGTACCCAATGTCCACTTAACCACGGACATGTGGACAAGTGGAGCAGGGCAGGGTCAGGACTATATGACTGTGACAGCCCACTGGGTTGATGTATGGACTCCCGCCGCAAGAACAGCAGCGGCGGCACCAGTAGCAGCATCTCGCAAACGCCAACTCTTTCCTAGGCAGGCTACGCTTTGTATCACCGCTTTCCAGAATACGCACACAGCTGAAAACCTCTTACGGCAACTGAGGAAAATCATCGCAGAATGGCTTACCCCAATTGGACTCTCCTGTGGATTTGTGGCATCGGACAACGCCAGCAATATTGTGTGTGCATTAAATATGGGCAAATTCCAGCACGTCCCATGTTTTGCACATACCTTGAATTTGGTGGTGCAGAATTTTTTAAAAAACGACAGGGGCGTGCAAGAGATGCTGTCGGTGGCCAAAAGAATTGCGGGACACTTTCGGCGTACAGGCACCACGTACAGAAGACTGGAGCACCACCAAAAACTACTGAACCTGCCCTGCCATCATCTGAAGCAAGAAGTGGTAACGAGGTGGAATTCAACCCTCTATATGCTTCAGAGGTTGGAGGAGCAGCAAAAGGCCATTCAAGCCTATACAATTGAGCACGATATAGGAGGTGGAATGCACCTGTCTCAAGTGCAGTGGAGAATGATTTCAACGTTGTGCAAGGTTCTGATGCCCTTTGAACTTGCCACACGTGAAGTCAGTTCAGACACTGCCAGCCTGAGTCAGGTCATTCCCCTCATCAGGCTTTTGCAGAAGAAGCTGGAGGCATTGAAGAAGGAGCTAAAAGGGAGCGATTCCGCTAAGCATGTGGGACTTGTGGATGCAGCCCTTAATTCGCTTAACAAGGATTCACGGGTGGTCAATCTGTTGAAATCAGAGCACTACATTTTGGCCACCGTGCTCGATCCTAGATTTAAAACCTACCTTGGATCTCTCTTTCCGGCAGACACAAGTCTGCTGGGGTGCAAAGACCTGCTGGTGACAAAATTGTCAAGTCAAGCGGAACGCGACCTGTCAACATCTCCTCCTTCACATTCTCCCGCAACTGGGGGTGCGAGGAAAAGGCTCAGAATTCCGAGCCCACCCGCTGGCGGTGATGCAGGGCAGTCTGGAGCGACTGCTGATGCTGACATCTGGTCCGGACTGAAGGACCTGACAACGATTACGGACATGTCGTCTACTGTCACTGCATATGATTCTCTCAACATTGAAAGAATGGTGGAGGATTATATGAGTGACCGCATCCAAGTAGGCACGTCACACAGTCCGTACTTATACTGGCAGGAAAAAGAGGCAATTTGGAGGCCCTTGCACAAACTGGCTTTATTCTACCTAAGTTGCCCTCCCACAAGTGTGTACTCCGAAAGAGTGTTTAGTGCCGCCGCTCACCTTGTCAGCAATCGGCGTACGAGGTTACATCCAGAAAATGTGGAGAAGATGATGTTCATTAAAATGAATTATAATCAATTCCTCCGCGGAGACATTGACCAGCAGCAATTGCCTCCACAAAGTACACAGGGAGCTGAGATGGTGGATTCCAGTGGGGACGAATTGATAATCTGTGAGGAGGGGGATGTACACGGTGATATATCGGAGGATGATGATGAGGTGGACATCTTGCCTCTGTAGAGCCAGTTTGTGCAAGGAGAGATTAATTGCTTCTTTTTTGGTGGGGGTCCAAACCAACCCGTCATATCAGTCACAGTCGTGTGGCAGACCCTGTCACTGAAATGATGGGTTGGTTAAAGTGTGCATGTCCTGTTTATACAACATAAGGGTGTGTGGGAGGGCCCAAGGACAATTCCATCTTGCACCTCTTTTTTCTTTTATTTTTCTTTGCGTCATGTGCTGTTTGGGGAGGGTTTTTTGGAAGGGACATCCTGCGTGACACTGCAGTGCCACTCCTAGATGGGCCCGGTGTTTGTGTCGGGCACTTGGGTCGCTGAGCTTAGTCACACAGCTACCTCATTGCACCTCTTTTTTTCTTTGCGTCATGTGCTGTTTGGGGAGTGTTTTTTGGAAGGGCCATCCTGCGTGACACTGCAGTGCCACTCCTAGATGGGCCAGGTGTTTGTGTCGGCCACTAGGGTCGCTTAGCTTAGTCATCCAGCGACCTCGGTGCAAATTTTAGGACTAAAAATAATATTGTGAGGTGTGAGGTATTCAGAATAGACTGAAAATGAGTGGAAATTATGGTTTTTGAGGTTAATAATAATATGGGATCAAAATGACCCCCAAATTCTATGATTTAAGCTGTTTTTTTAGGGTTTTTTGAAAAAAACACCCGAATCCAAAACACACCCGAATCCGACAAAAAAAATTCGGTGAGGTTTTGCCAAAACGCGGTCGAACCCAAAACACGGCCGCGGAACCGAACCCAAAACCAAAACACAAAACCCGAAAAATTTCAGGCGCTCATCTCTACCAGCTACATTATCAAAACAAAGTGGAAGATATTTTTTTTTCAATTACTATTGTCACCATAAGTATTTATTACCAGTTATTTATATGGCGCACACATATTCTGCAGCGCTTTACAGAGAGAATATTTGGCCATTCACATCAGTCCCTGCACCAGTGGAGCTTACAATCTATATTCCCTACCACATTAATACGCACATACATTCACACTACAGTTAATTTTGTTGGGATCAAATTAACCTACCAATTTATTTTTGGATTGTGGGAGGAAACCGGAACACCTGGAAGAAACCCATGCAAATAAAGGCAGAATATACAAACTCCAAACAGTTGGAGCCATGGAGGAAATTTAACCCATGACCTCTGTGCTGTGAGACAGTAATGCTAACCATTACACCATCCGTACAGCCCTATAAGCACGTATCACATCTGCAGTACATAGGAGACAAAAATGCTCACCACTAACCACTCTGCAGCTCTGACACAACGGACAAACCAGGCCGTCTGTAACATAGGTCTGTTCAGATTTCTACTTTAGCAGAGTTTAGCATTCAATGAAGGCTGTATAAGCTGGACAGCATTTACGTTGTTTTGGCTGAGTCACAAGACATTTACCTGGAATATTGGGTCATTAATAAATTACTAATGAAAGTATTCAAAACTAGGCAAAGATCACTAAATGTAGAACTCAGACTCCCAAAGGAAAAAGTAACTCATTATTAGATGTAGTATGCCACCTAGTGGCTGCATGCTTTCACATGTATACTGCAATATGAGACTTCTCTAATTGTGCAGAAGGTATGCAGAAGGTAGACCATCTAAGAAAGGACATTTTGGGTATTGTAGGAATGGGGCCATCAACGGGGCCATCAACTGCACCTTCCTTTTATTGCACAAATATTGCTTTAATCAATATGGACACTTCCTGGATTACAGAAGGTCAAACACAGCATGTAATACTGATCTGCTATAGTTAACCTCCTTGGGCATTTGACATTTTGTTGTGTTACAACATGAAACTATGATGGATTTAACTGAAATGTATCCCCACTAATGAACACAAAGTACTTGATGATGTGCCATTTTTTTTATAGTAAACTATTTAACAAGACTGGGAACAAATAAACTGTACGTAAGTTACAGCATCATTATTCACCAACCAATTTCAAAAGTAAATATTTGGTAGAACCACCTTTGGCAGCAATTATAGCTCTGCATCTATTTGGGTAAGTGTCTATCAGTTGTGCACATGTACACTTTGGACCCAATTCAGAGTTGACTGCAGCAACAAATTTGTTAGCAGTTGGGCAAAACCATGTGCACCGCAGGGGGGGCAGAGATAATGTGCAGAGAGAATTAGATTTGGATGCAGTGTGTTCAAACTGAAATCTAAATTGCAGTGTAACAATACAGCAGCCACTATTTACTCTGCACAGAAACAAAATAACCCACCCAAATCTAACTCTCTCTGCAAATGTTATATCTGCCTCCCCTGCAGTGCACATGGTTTTGCCCATCTACTAACAAATTTACTGCTGTGACCAACTCTGAATTACCCCCTTTGAGCCCATTTTTCTTTTGCAAAATTGCTCAAGATCCATCAGTTTGAATGTGGATTGTTGGATAAAACATTGCCACAAATATTCAATCAGATTGAGAGCTGGTCTTTGACTACATCACTTCAAGCAATTAAGCTTTTTGGTGTTAAGACACTTTAGGTTAGGCATTCACAGTCTTGGTCCTCAATGCACACTAACAGTGCAGGTTTTAGGGATATCCAGGCCTCAGCACATATGGTTAAATCAAAATAATCGAGGTACTAATTAAGTTACCTCTGCTCAAGCCAGGGCCGAAACTAGGATTTTTGTCACCCGGGGCAAGGTAGTCATTTGACACCCCCCCCCCCCCCCCCAAAAAAAAATATATATATTTTTTTTACAATAAATAAATAAAAAAACTAAACATTTTAAAATAAAATAAATAAATGAATAAAAATATTATATATATATATATATATATATATATCTCTTTCAGAACCTTTTTACCTGAAAAATTGCCTTTTCTAACATAAATTTCATATCCAGGAAAAAAAGTGTCCCCATTTTACACAGTACGACAGGCAAGTGTCCCCATTTTACACATTGCGGCAGACAGGTGACCCCATTTTACACAGTACGCTGGCAAGTGTCCCCATTTTACACATTGCGGCAGACACGTGTCCCCATTTTACACAGTACGACAGGCAAGTGTCCCCATTTTACACATTGCGGCAGAAAGGTGACCCCATTTTACACATTGCGGCAGACAGGTGTCCCCATTTTACACATTGCGGCAGACACGTGTCCCCATTTTACACAGTACGACAGGCAAGTGTCCCCATTTTACACATTGCGGCAGGCACGTGTCCCCATTTTACACATTGCGGCAGGCACGTGTCCCCATTTTACACATTGCGGCAGACACGTGTCCCCATTTTACACAGTACGACAGGCAAGTGTCCCCATTTTACACATTGCGGCAGACAGGTGACCCCATTTTACACATTGCGGCAGACAGGTGTCCCCATTTTACACATTGCGGCAGAAAAAAGTGTCCCCATTTTACACATTGCGGCAGGAAAAAGTGTCCCCATTTTACACATTGCGGCAGACAGGTCCCCATTTTACACATTCCGGCAGGTGGTGGGGAGAGAGAGAGAGAGAGAGAGAGAGAGAGAGAGAGAGAGAGAGAGAGAGAGAGAGAGAGAGAGAGAGAGGGAGAGGGAGAGGGAGAGGGGCTGACTTACATTTGAAGCGGTTCTCGCCGCTCTTCAGCCGCCTCTCCCTCCTCGTCTGCGCGGCTCCCCCTTCTCCCTCCTCCCGAGTGCCCAGCTCGGGGGGCGGGGTTTCGTGGAATGACGCGTTTGCGTCGTGACGTCACGACGCAATCGCGTCATTCCGCGAAACCCCGCCCCCCCGAGCTGGGCACTCGGGAGGAGGGAGAAGGGGGTTTCAAAGCACAAAGAAGTGCCGCGGCGCTGCACTGGCGCATAGGGAGAGGGTGTTAGGGGGTCTCGGCGCCCCCTCCAATCCGGCGCCCAGGTCGCCTGCCCCCCTAGCCCCCCCCCTAGTTTCAGCCCTGCTCAAGCATGGATATCCCTAAAACCTGGACTGTAAAGCTGGGCATAAACTATATAATTATCTGGCAGATCATCTGCCAGATCTGGCTGGTTGGAATGAAAATCTAGTAATGGATGAGAGCAAATGACAATCGACCATTTGCTCCCAATTACTGGAAAACGGACAAAACCTGTCTTTCATACAAATTTGTTAAATCCGTGATTTAACCACTTTGTGTGAACAGTTTGTCCATTTCCCAGTAATTGGGAGCAAATGGTCGATTGTCATTTGCTCTCATCCATTACCAGATTTCATTCCAACCAACCAGATCTAGAAGATGATCTGCCAGATAATTGTATAGTGTCTGCCCAGCTTTATGGTGCCCATACACTTGTGCGACATCGCGGGGCATCGCACCGGCAGTTCAGGTACGATGACATAGCACCTGAACTGCCAAAGTGATTACCATGCGATCGATCGCATGGTAATAACGTGATGGGCACGTCACCGCCGAGTGGGAGCGGCCTCCATTCGCTCCCGGCGGGTTCCCATCGCACATCGCAGTGCGATATATAGCATGTGTTTTTAAAAACACATGCAATTGCACTGCGATTCAATAAATATTAAGTGCAGCACATACTATCTTGAGACGTGATATTGACCGGCGTGCCCGCGCATCGCGTCGAAAGGTACCTAAAATGCGCACACAATCCTTCGATTTCTCTCACAGATGCGGTCGAAATCGAAGGTTAGCACAGATTATCTCACAAGTGTATGGGCACCATAAGTGTGCCTTGAGGACCAAGGTTCAAAAAGCCTGCTTTTTAGGTTACTGTCATGTTGGTAGATAGATCTTCCAAGTCCAAGTGCTCTTGTAGACTGCAATAGGTTTTCACCCAGGATTTCTTTGTTTTGCTCTGTCCATTTCCTCCTCTATTTTTATAAGCTTTCTAGGACATGTCACAGAGATGTCTAAGTTCTGGCAAACTGTAGCCGGGCTGTGATGAGAGTTTGTACCAACGAGGTCTTTTTTGCCACCCTTTCCAAGGAACAAGGTTGTGAAATGTCCTGTTTTACAGATCACAATTACTCCAATCTCTGTCTTGTTATGGGCCCTACACACTGGCAGATGATACTGCACGATATGAACGTTCTCGTTCATTAATGAACGAGAACTTATTCATATCGTGCAGTGTGGAGGCAACAGCGATGAAAGATGCGCGGCCCTGCGCTCGTTCATCGCTGGTGTCCCGTCGCTTGTGCATGCAGGACAATAGGGACGAGATCGTCCATATTTGCCTGCACTGCTATGAAGCCGGGTGACAGGGGGAGTGAAGAAACTTCACTCCCCCCATCACTGCCCCCCCCCCCCGCCGCTGGGTCACCCGTCGGCCGTATCCGCCGTCGGGCAGCTCGGCGGCGGATCTATCAGTGTGTAGGGCCCATAAAGCTAAGGGGGGAGAGAAACCAATCAGCTGTTAGCTAGCATTGATCAAGGACATTCTATATTAGAGTAAAAGTTGATTGGTTGCTATGGGCAACTTCTCCACTCTTTAGAAGTCTTTTTACATCTTCACCCAACTTCTTTAGAGTTGCCTTTAGCTTTTTTCATCAAGACAGTTTTGGAAGACAACTTGTTTCATGTAGATTCAGTTGTTCCAAATGTCTATTTCAATTCATTTATGATGGACCTAACTGTGGTTTGGGGTAGAAGATGTTTGTTTGGAGAGGAAAATGAGGAGCAGCACTGAGAACAGACTTGAATGAAGAAAGGCAGTAGTCAGGGAGGCCACATAAGAGGGATTTACAACGGTCCAGCCTAAAAATGACCAGAGTGGGTGGTATGTCTATGGTATACGTTGAAGAACCAAACAATAAAAAAGGAAACGATACACTGATAAGCTTTCCAGAGGACGCAGTTTTCATCATTTTGTTTCATTCTCTATCAAAGACACTTTTTATAAATATATCTATATCTTGCAATAATGGTCTAAGTTTGTGAGTAATAAATGTGACTTTTTGCAAAAAGTCCCTGGTGAGTGCAATCTATTTTTTACAATATGGGCTATAAATAGTATTAGTATTATAAATACAGCCATATATACGTATACAGGCACTTACCTACATACTACAGATAATGCTGGTAAATAGAGCTTGCCAGTCAAAATGCCGTTGTTAGAATTCGGACACTACTCGGAATGCCAGCATACCAACACGGAGGTGGTTAGGTTTAGGCTACACGGAGGATGGTTTAGGTTTAGGCTGTGGAAAGGGGGAGCAAGGTTTAGGCACCACCAAGGAGGGTTAGATTTAGTCTCCAGGTTAGGGGGCCATTGGGATGCCATGGACTTTATACGGGACGCCGGCATCCCGAATGCCAGCATTTCATACCCAACGCAAACTTGCCTATACTGTAGGTGAGGCACCTTCACTCTGGCATTGGCATCCCTCCCATTTACCCTCAGGTGTTTTAATTACCAGAGGTTCCTACATGTTAGATCACACATTGATAAGGGCTCTATTTCAGGTAAGACCTTGATACATTTATATATTGTGATAGTATTAGAGATGTTAGGGACACATGTTATTAAGTCACCTGGTCGTGGTACATGGGCCCACATATCTGCGCAAATGTGTGCTAAGAACTTCACTTAAACCCACACAATTAACATGTAGTATATCTAAAATAGTTCTACTTTCAGTGCTAGGCATCATTTCTCTTCCTCCAGCATAGTATTAGAAGCCTCTGCATGATAGCACCTCATAATATTCCCCCCCCCCCCTTTTCCGCTATACTGTAGTCGTATAAGAAAAACAAATGCTGGGTGGGGTGCTGGGCTAACATGAAAGTAGTTACAACCCTCAAAACACTATGCCACTAAACTATGATCCATAGCATAATTCATTATTACAATTACAATAAAGAGTCCATAAATGTTTTTAGAAATGGCAGGTTACAAATGAATTTTCATGACATGGAGTTGAAAAGACTGTGGATCATCCTGCTCCTTCAACAATGACACATTAATTGCCCACTGCAGCAAAAGATCAGGAATCAGACTGACCAACACACAATACCTGAATAAAATGAGTGAGTTGTGGTAAAGAGACCAGTGTCCTAAAAGATACACAAATAATTGACAAGTCTTTGCTGACCCCTATGTATGGAATGTCACCAGGTCTTGTGAAATTCCCCCACATTGCTCACTTATGCTATAAAACATAAATAGCAGCACAAGCTGTTGATCAATCCAACTACCCAATTAACTGAGCTAACAGCTATCAAGTACAGAGCTTTAGTCAAAGAGAGCATAAAAAGATATGTGCCACTTAATAGAAGAAGTGTGATTATGCCTTACTTGCTGCAAGAGATTTTTAAACTCTATAAAATGCTGTTTCATCAACCCTGGTAAGAAATGAAAAGCTTTTATTCTGAAGTTGATGGGGACATTTATGTTAATACAGATAGAAGAATTCAGCTTGTTCTATTAGAAAAGGAGGACAAAGAATTACAGCATACTAGAAACAAAAGTGTTTTAAATACAGGACAGTGTTTGAATATTCCAATCAAATATTCAACTTTCCTGGCACTGGCAAATCTAATTATGAATTTGCATAATACAAGAGAAGAAAAATAGTACACTGGTGATATTTTATAATTAATTTGCTTCCCCGTTACAGGATGTGGTCAGGATCCCGGCGGTTGAGATCCCCGGACTCAAAATACCTGGGGAGTTGGGTTTATGCACCCCGGAGAGTGTTAGGGATAGGCTGCATGAGGAAGGGGGGGGGGGGGGGGGGGGGGAAGGGGGGTTAGGTTTAGGCTGCTGGGAGGGGGGTTAGGTTTAGTCAACACAGGGGAGGGTTAGGCTGCGGGGGGAATGTTAGGTTTAGGCCACTATAAGGGTGGGTTAGGGGGCCATTTGGGGAAGGCGGGAATACTTACCTTTACCTGTTGCTATATTGGGATGCCGTGGTCGGAATTCTGTCCGCCGGCATTACAATCCCAACCCCGACACACATAGAAAATGTTCAAAATGCACATCTAAACTAAACTATGCAATAGATTGTGTTACAAGGCATAACACTGCACTCCACAATTGTACAAGGGGTGTTGGCGCTGCTCTATAAAGAAGATGTCCCTCCTTCTAAAGTATATATGAAATGGGTGATCATACAGCGCTGGACTGAGGCTGAGAGAGTGGCAAGGGGAGGGAAAGGGGTGGTCTTCAGGTTGCCGGCGGCTGGGCTCCCGGCGACGGAATCCCGACCACCGGCATACCAACATATTTTCTCCCTTTTGGGGGTCCTCGACCCCCCCGGAGGGAGAATAGATAGCATGTCACGCGTATCGAACTCGCAAGAGGCTCATTTGCGCTCGCACAGCTGTCGGTATGCCTGCGGTCTGGATTACAGCGCCAGTATGCTGGTCGCCAGGAGCCCGACCGTCGGCATACCATACTACACCCGAGGGAAACAATGGTAGAAATAGGTCATTATATTATTATCACCCCTTATTTCTTTATAGCCCACCCATATTCCGCAGCACTTTACAGATACTATTTGCCCATTCAAATCAGTCCCTGCCCCAGTGGAGCTTACAACCTATGTTCCCTACCACATGTATACAGACACACAGACACACTAAGGTTATTTTTTTGTTGGAAGCCAATTAACCTACCAGTATATTTTTGGATTCTGGAAGGAAACCGGAGTACCCAGAAGAAACCCATGCAAGTACGGGGAGAATATACAAACTCCACATAGGGGGGTGGTGGGAATCAAACCCACGAAGTAAGTGCTGTGAGGCAGTAATGCTAACCTTTACAACATCCGTACTGCCCAGATGTGCTGTTTAACGTGGAAAAGAATTAATGTTAGTGAAAAATATGTGAGAATCAAAATGAAATGAAATAAAGGAGAGGTATCCTTTAATAACCCATGATGGACAAATGCAGATAACCAATCACAAAAGAAAGGAATTGCCTGAATCATCCGCAATGAAGGGTGACGGACAAAGGAGACTACAAAACAAGCAAAAATGGATACAATCAATAACCTTGACAAAGGCAGATTACTGCTGAAACACGTTGGTGGACATTACGGCCGTGCGACCATTGCGCACCCCCGCACACAGCACATACACCACTAGCAGCCAGAGAGACCCGGAGCCCCCTGCAAATGGGCAAAACAAACCGCTGCTGCAAAGCATGGTGGGTGACCGCAACAAGAAAGTGCACGACCCATGCGGCTTGCAAACAGCGGGGTTATGGCTAAAACAAAGTTGGGTAAAGGAACTCTAATGTCACCAGGGGGAGGAGCAAGGCCAGAACATGGTTGTTGACACTCGCCACCAGGTTACTAAAAGGGAGTAGTTGTTGACGTGAATAGTGAAAGTACTAACTTTGCAGGCCTACCTCCTCCCCGACGTCAGAGGTCCTTTAGCCCACTTAGCTCTAGCATCTACCAAAACTGCAGAGCACTTCACTCCCGCCAAGATTGACAGGCGCTGGACACCAATAATCGGGACCATGAAGAGGAGGCCTAAGAGCCCACGTTGTGCCCACTGGAATGCTCTAGAGGAGCTGCACCCGGTTGCAACTACAGAATTGAACACACGCTTACCGGTAAGTCAGGGGATGGGGAACCTTCGGCCCACCAGCTGTTGTTGAACTACACATGCCTTGCTACAAGTTTTGCAATTTGGCCATGCTAAAACTGTTGCAGGGCATGCTGGAATATGTAGTTCAACAACAGCTGTAGGGCCGAAGGTTCCCCATCCCTGCGGTAAATGAACAGCGTGACCAGGGGATGCAGCAACAACACACTGCAAACCACCGAAGGTTTAACATTATCTGACTGTGGGATTAGGGGTTTAAGGTGTTCCTAAAAAATAACTTTATTCAGACACCATGTGGGACTCTCCCTTTTATGACATTGCACTGATGGAGACTTACTTTAAGACTTTAAATATTTCTATATAAACCCAATACGGGAATAAACCTTCATCCTTAATTACCTCTACGTTTATTTAATTTCATTATAATTCGCACATATTTTTCACGGACATTAATTCATTTTCACATTAAACAGCATATATTCCTACCATTGTTTCCCTCCCCTTCCCCCTCCCTCAGCATCAGTGCAGTGCTGTATGATCACCATTTCATATAAACTATGTAATAGTTTGCCAGAGCAAGTATCTAAGAACTTGATATTTGTATATTTTGAATGCTGTCAAAATCAGCAGCACCCCGGTAGCAATAGTCATGAATTCTAATATGTAAAAAAACTGGAACTAGTTGGAGACCATTTCTTACAAGTCACAATATTATTCTATAGTTCTAAGCAGTAGTTTCTGGACAACAGTTATTTAGATAAAAAGTATGAATAAAATTACTTTTTGAACTGTAATCAGAGAACTTTCAATGGCACGTTCACCTTTTTGATATATAAGGAAAAATAATTGACTGGTTTTCAAGGGCTTAGTCAACATGAAAAAATTACAAGTTTGCTGGTTACTACTAGTACTATTGATCTGAATACAATGGAGCTCATTTACAAAGATCACCAGAGGGACACCACAAACTGCTTTGACTTTTTAGGGGCATCCTATGATCTGAATGCCGACATGTTTCATAGACCATGGAAATGTCACAGTAAGTCCAACCTATTACCACTTTACAATCACTGCTTTATTGAAACTTTGTTTATTTTCCTCACTACGATAATGTCTGGTTTAGCCCGATATTAATTAGTAGTATGTGGTGACATCGGGACAGCCTCTATACAGTACGTATATGTTTATTAGGCAAAGTGCTCCTAGAAATATGTTTCATCACCCAAGTAGAAATAAAAGATACAAGCGATATACAGTATGTCCAAATGAAAGTTTAGGGCAAGACTTAGAACTGGTACAAAATCCAAGTAACCCTCACTTTGTCTAATTCCTCTCAATCTGTGAAAGGATGAAGGACGTATGGCTGCGTCTGATTGCACATAATGTAAAATAAAAAAACATTTATGCAAATAGAGCTAAACTGTTGCAACGGACCTAAAAAGTCAAAGAAAACAGCACTGAACACTCATCTGCGCAAGTGTACGTTTCACACTCTGTTGTTTAGGAGTAACGTCATTAAAATTTCGCAAGCAAAATGCGCTACATACCAACAGTGTAATGGTGAGCAAAACACAAAATTTCCTTTTTAGGCGTTGCTGGTCCATTAAAGAGGTTCCTATGGCAGGTACCAAAGGAAAAGCTGCTGACTGCAGCAGAACAGAGGCTTGTTTTTATTGCTTTTGACATCTATAAATCTCAGTCAAGGTCTTGCATTAAAACAGATCAATTTTCATATGAAGGAAAGCAACTTCCAGTAGAGGTACAAGGCCTTAACTAGGGCTATCAAAATAAGTTTCTTCATGCCAATTTGTCCAACCAAAATATACACGGCGGTACTGAAACATAATGCACTGCAGTGAGAAACACAGAAAATGCCATATGTAGTTATACTACAATACTCACAAATATTGCAATCATTACTTTTGTAAAGGTTGGATGCTTTCCTCAATAAATACACACCGTTTTGTGACCACTATGTGATTCTTTCGTGATAGTTTTCAAGGAAATAAATTTAGTGCCAGCTATGTACAATGTTCTCTCTAGGGCCTTTTCCTCTTGCGCACCGTCCAGCATTTGACATCATATTTGCTTGTTAACATCAGGTGCCCATGGCTGGCCTGAAACAAAATATCTGATGTATGCTTGCACCATAAGTAACAGAAGCACTCTCTTTATGGAGCCACTCCCTGTCGGAAGAAGGATCTCGGCTGAAGCTCCCCCTCCTCAATATCACACTGTCTTTCTGACGAAAATGTGTCTCAGACGATGCGGCTAGGATGCACCAGGAGATTTTACCGATTCATTTGAAAGGGGACACGTGTATATCTGTGTGTGACTGAGTCATAAATGAAGCACAACAGAACCTGGTATGGAAAAAAGCTGCAGTCGCTGTATCATAACAGTTCATATGCAGATTCAGAGATTCCGTTGCACACAGATATACAAATGTCGCATAACAAATTATTCAGCACAGTCTTGTAGTGTGTACTAGCCATATAGGACAAGTCGCATTTTGGACAAAAAATGAGACCAATGCTAACCGAGTCTCACGGGACTTAGCAGGCAAAGATTTCTACAAAAGTTTAATAGGATTTCAACCGCATGTGTAAGGTTTTGAAATGACTCACTGAATACTCATCTAGAAGTCAATAATTAGAATGCTCCTGCCCTCTGCTGGACATTCTTTAAAAAATACAAATTAATTTGGTGGGTGTGGAAGCACCCACACCTCACCAAAAAAGAAGAAATTCCTATGTTTGGAGCACTCTTTTTAATGATATTATATATGAATGGGTGAAAAATGTACTTAGTTTAAAACTTAGCTTTTATTAATCAAATACTCAACTAAAAAATGATAGCAGGGGTGTATTAGAAATATCAATTAATCAATCCCCTTATATACAGTGGTAAAAATATAAGAAAATTAATGACAGGAAAATGATAGTAATCTATCAAACTTGTTAAATAAGCAGCAGTAGTGATATTGGTGATACATATATTTGCGTGCAATCAAAGAGATTATTTCAGGAATTTAATTAATCTTTAGATATTAAACTTCAATATCTCATACACGATCCAAACTGAAAATATATGTCTGGATTTCACCTGGCGGTATGAATAATGCTATACATATAGGATCGACTATCATTTTCCTGTCATTAATTTTCTTATATTTTTACCACTGTATATAAGGGGATTGATTAATTGATATTTCTAATACACCCCTGCTATCATTTTTTAGTTGAGTATTTGATTAATAAAAGCTAAGTTTTAAACTAAGTACATTTTTCACCCATTCATATATAATATCATTAGAAAAGAGTGCTCCAAACATAGGAATTTCTTCTTTTTTGGTGAGGTGTGGGTGCTTCCACACCCACCAAATTAATTTGTATCTGGTACACTATTCCTGGGAGCACCTCCAACGCAAGAACAGCTGCCCATTTGGGCTTAATTTGCCTTTGCCTAGTTGGTTTTCATGATTCAGTCAATTAATTATTTTTAGTCTGGTGCGGGGTATATCTAGATTTGTTACATTCTTTAAAAAAATAAGATTTTAAACCTACCGGTAAATCTTTTTCTCCTAGTCCGTAGAGGATGCTGGGGACTCCATAAGGACCATGGGGTATAGACGGCCTCCGCAGGGGACATGGGCACTCTAAAGACTTTAGATGGGTGTGCACTGGCTCCTCCAGACCTCAGTTAAAGAACTGTGCCCAGAGGAGACGGACAGTACGAGGAAAGGATTTTTGTTAATCTAAGGGCAAGATACATACCAGCCCACACCATCCACACCGTACAACATGGAAAATACGAACCAGTTAACAGTATGAAACAAAACAGCATCAGCCAGAGACTGATCAAAACTGTAACATAACCCTTATGTAAGCAATAACTATATACAAGCCTTGCAGAATTTAGTCTGCACTGTGACGGGTGCCCAGCATCCTCTACGGACTAAGAGAAAAAGATTTACCGGTAGGTTTAAAATCTTATTTTCTCTTACGTCCTAGAGGATGCTGGGGACTCCGTAAGGACCATGGGGATTATACCAAAACTCCAGACCAGGCGGGAGAGTGCGGATGACTCTGCAGCAATGATTGAGCAAACATGAGGTCCTCATCAGCCAATGTATCAAACTTATAGAATTTAGAAAAAGTGTTTGAACCCGACCAAGTAGCTGCTCGGCAAAGTTGTAATGCCGAAACACCTCGGGCAGCCGCCCAAGAAGAGCCCACCTTCCTAGTGGAATGGGCCTTTACCGAATTTGGTAACGGCAATCCAGCCGTAGAATGAGCCTGCTGAATCGTGTTACAGATCCAGCGGGCAATAGTCTGCTTAGAAGCAGGAGCGCCAACCTTTTTGGCTGCATACAGGACAAACAGTGCCTCTGTTTTCCTAACCAGAGCCGTCCTGGCTACATAAAATTTTAAGGCCCTGACTACATCAAGAGACTTGGAATCCTCCAAGTCACCCGTAGCCACAGGCACCACAATAGGTTGGTTCATACGAAACAATGAAACCACCTTAGGCAGAAACTGAGGACAACTCTGCTCTATCCACATGGAAAATCAGATAGGGGCTTTTGTGAGACAAAGCCGCCAATTTGGACACCCGCCTCGCAGATGCCAAGTCTAACAACATGACCACTTTCCAAGTGAGAAGTTTTAACTCAACTGTTTGAAGAGGTTCAAACCAGTGTGACTTAAGGAACTGTAACACCACGTTAAGGTCCCATGGCGCCGCTGGGGGCACAAAAGGAGGCTGGATGTGCAGCACACCCTTTACAAAAGTCTGGACTTCTGGGAGAGAAGCTAATTCCTTCTGAAAGAATATTGACAGGGCCGAAATCTGCACCTTAATGGAGCCTAACTTTAGGCCCATATCCACTCCTGTCTGCAGAAAGTGGAGAAAACAGCCCAGGTGGAAATCTTCCGTAGGAGCATTCTTGGCTTCACACCAAGATACATATTTCCTCCAGATACGGTGATAATGTTTCGCCGTCACCTCCTTCCTAGCTTTTATCAGAGTAGGGATGATTTCCTCCGGAATACCTTTCCTAGCTAGGATTTGGAGTTCAACCGCCATGCCGCCAAACGCAACCGCGGTAAGTTTTGGAACACGCAGGGCCCCTGCTGCAACATGTCCTCCCTGGGAGGAAGAGGCCACGGATCTTCTGTGAGCATTTCCTGAAGATCTGAATACCAAGCCCTTCGAGGCCATTTCGGAACAATGAGTATTGTCTGGACTCTTTTTCATCTTATGATTCTCAGTATTTTTGAGATGAGTGGAAGAGGAGGGAAGACATAGACCGACGGAAACACTCACGGTGTCACCAGGGCGTCTACCGCTACAGCCTGAGGGTCCCTTGTCTATTTGAGGAAGCCCCCAACGACTTGTTATCTCTGCAAAAACTTCTTGATGAAGACCCCACTCTCCTGGATGGAGATCGTGTCTGCTGAGGAAGTCTGCTTCCCAGTTGTCCACTCCCGGAATGAAGACTGCTGACAGCGCGCTTACGTGATTTTCCGCCCAGCGAAGAATCCCGGTGGCTTCCGCCATTGGCACTCTGCTCCTTGTCCCGCCTTGGCGGTTTACATGAGCCACTGCTGTGACGTTGTCCGATTGAATCAGAACAGGTAGGTCGCGAAGAAGAGTCTCCGCTTGTCGTAGGCCGTTGTATATGGCCCTTAATTCCAGCACGTTGATGTGTAGACAAGCCTCCTGGCTCGACCACAGTCCACTTCCTTGTGTGACTGCTCCCCATCCTCGGAGGCTCGCGTCCGTGGTTACCAGAACCCAGTCTTGAATGCCGAACCTGTGACCCTCGAGAAGGTGAGCACTCTGCAGCCACCACAGGAGACACACCCTGGCCCTGGGGGACAGGCTTATTTTCTGATGTATTTGTAGATGGGACCCCGACCACTGAAATGTCCTCGCATGGAACCTGACGAAGGGGATGGCCTCGTAGGCCGCCACCATCTTTCCCAGTACTCGAGTGCATTGATGAACTGACACTCTTTTTGGCTTTAACAGGCCTCTGACCATGCTCTGGAGTTCCTGGGCTTTTTCCATTGGGAGAAAAACCCTCTTCTTTTCCGTGTCCAGAATCATGCCTAAAAATGATAGCAGAGTCGTTGGAATCAACTGCGACTTTGGCAGATTTAGGATCCAGCCGTGTTGCTGCAGCAATCTCAGGGAGAGTGACACGCTTTTCAGCAACTAATCTCTCGATCTCGCTTTTATCAGGAGATCGTCCAAGTATGGGATAATTGTGACTCCTTTCCTGAGTAGGAGCACCATCATTTCCGCCATTACCTTGGTGAAAATCCTGAAACTGGTAATGACAGTCCTGTACAGCGAATCTCAGGTACGCCTGATGAGGAGGATAAATGGGGACATGAAGGTATGCATCCTTTATGTCTAGTGATACCAAAAAATCTCCCCCTTCCAGGCTGGAGATCACTGCCCAGAGAGATTCGATCTTGAATTTGAACCTCTTTAGATACAGGTTTAGGGATTTTAGATTCAGAATGGGTCTGACCGAGCCATCCGGTTTCGGGAGCACAAATAGGGTGGAATAGTACCCTTTCCCTTGTTGTATTAGAGGAACCTTGATAATCACCTGCTGTCGACACAGCTTTTGTATTGCAGCTAAAACTATTTCCCTCTCTGGGGAGAAGCTGGCAAAGCCGACTTGAAAAATCGGCGAGGAGGCACTTCTTCGAAGTCCAGTTTGTAGCCTTGGGATACAATTTCTATCGCCCAAGGATCCAAATCTGACAGAACCCAGACCTGGCTGAAGAGTCGAAGACGTGCCCCCACCGGCGCGGACTCCCGCAGTGGAGCCCCAGTGTCATGCGGTGGATTTTGTAGAAGCCGAGAGGACTTCTGCTCCTGGGAACTAGCTGTGGTAGGCATTCTTTTCCCTCTACCCTTACCTCTGGCGAGGAAGGACGAGCCCCGACCTCTTCTGGACTTATGCAACCGAAAGGACTGCATCTGATATTGAGGTGTTTTCTTTTGCTGTGGGGGAACATAATGCAAAAAAGAAGATTTACCCGCGGTAGCTGTGGAAACCAGGTCCGCGAGGCCCTCCCCAAATAAAACCTCACCCTTGTAAGGCAAAGTTTCCATATGTCTCTTTGAATCGGCATCACCCGTCCATTGGCGGGTCCACAGGGCTCGCCTAGCAGAAATTGCCATGGCATTGGCTCTTGAACCCAACAGCCCAACGTCTCTCGCAGCGTCTCTCATATATAACGCTGCATCTTTAATATGACCCAAGGTCAATAAAATGCTATCCTTATCTAGGGTGTCAGATGACAAGTTATCTACCCATGCTGCTATTGCGTTACATACCCATGCCGACACTACTGCCGGTCTGAGCAAGGCACCCGTATGTGTATAAATTGATTTTAAGGTAGTCTCCTGTCTGCGATCAGCAGGATCCTTGAGGGCTGCCATGTATGGAGACGGTAGCGCCACCTTTTTGGACAAGCGCGTCAAAGCCTTGTCCACCCTGGGTGAGGATTCCCACCGTAACCTGTCCTGTGCGGGGAAAGGATACGCCATAAGAATTCTCTTGGGAATCTACAGTTTCTTGTCCGGAGTTTCCCAAGCTTTTTCAAATAAAGCGTTCAGCTCATGAGATGGGGTAACGGTTACCTCAGGTTTCTTCTCCTTAAACATGCATACCCTTGTGTCAGGCACCGAGGGGTCCTCTGTGATATGCAAAACATCTTTTATTGCAATAATCATATAATGAATACTTTTGGCCACCCTTGGGTGTAACTTCGCATCATCGTAGTCGACACTGGAGTCAGAATCCATGTCGGTATCAGTGTCTGCTACCTGGGACAGGGGACATTTATGAGAGCCCGAAGGGCCTTGTCACACAGTCAAAGCCATGGATTGACTCCCTGCTTTTTCTCTGGACTCTACTTTGTCCAATCTTTTATGTAATAAAGACACATTTGCATTTAAAACATTCCACATATCCAACCAATCAGGTGTCGGCGTCGCCGACGGAGACACCACAATTATCTGCTATGGGTTCACTACGGCTGGCCGGTGGTCGGGCTCCCGGCGACCAACATCCCGGCGCCCGACAGCCGGCTTACAGACAGCGTGGCGAGCGCAAATGAGCCCCTTGCGGGCTCGCCGCGCTACGCGCGCCACACTATTTTATTCTCCCTCTATGGGGGTCGTGGACCCCCACGAGGGAAAATAAGTGTCGGTATGCCGGCTGTCGGGCTCCCGGCGCCGGTATACTGAGCGTCGGGAGCCCGACCGCCGGCATACAGAAGACCACCCATCTGCTATACCTCCTCCTTAGACGAGCCTTCCGCTTCAGACATGTCGACACACACGTACTGACACTCCCACACACACTGGGATATACAATTATGGGGACAGCCCCCCAATAAGGCCCTTTGGAGAGACAGAGAGAGAGTATGCCAGCACACACCCAGCGGCACTGGACACTGGAATAAAATCCCAGACTGTACAGCGCTCTTTTATAGAATAAATAATACACTCACTGCGCCAATTAAATGTGCCCCCCCCCCCTCTTTTTTGCCCTCTGTACTTGCTCAGCAGGGGAGAGTCCAGGGAGCAGCTTCTCTGCAGCTTGCTGTGGAGAAAAATGGCACTGGTTAGTGCTGGAGATCAAGCTCCGCCCCCTCACCGGCGGGCTTCGATCCCACTCAAATTCTTTATACTGGCGGGGGGTTTTCAATATACTGACTCCGCAGTATCTAATATATTAGCCAGTGTCCCTTGAGGTGAATATTGCTGCCCAGGGCGCCCCCCCCCCCCCCCCCCTGCGCCCATACAGTGTCTTCTGTGTGTGTATGTGTGAGAGCAATGGTGCGCAGCGTTACCGCTGCGCGGTACCTCAGTGAAGATCTGTAGTCTTCTGCCGCCTGTGAAGTCTTCTTTCTTCTTATACTCACCCGGCTTCTATCTTCCGGCTCTGTAAGGAGGACGGCGGCGCGGCTCCGGGACAAACAACGAGGACGACACCTGTGTTCCGACCCTCTGGAGCTAATGGTGTCCAGTAGCCCAAGAAGCAGAGCCTATCAGTTAAGTAGGTCTGCTTCTCTCCCCTCAGTCCCACGATACAGGGAGCCTGTTGCCCGCAGTGCTCCCTGAAAATAAAAAAACCTAACAAAAAGTATTTTCAGAGAAACTCAGTAGAGCTCCCCTGCAGTGCATCAAATCTCCTCTGGGCACAGGATCTAACTGAGGTCTGGAGGAGGGGCATAGAGGGAGGAACCAGTGCACACCCATCTAAAGTCTTTAGAGTGCCCATGTCTCCTGCGGAGCCCGTCTATACCCCCATGGTCCTTACGGAATCCCCAGCATCCTCTAGGATGTAAGAGAAACAAAAAGAATTGCATTATTTTAAGCCACTAGTTTAGAAAATGAAATAGGATATTGAAACAAGGAGTAACATTAGTACAATGATGTAAAATAGCACTCAAATAAAAATCAATAATGCAGTAACACAAATGCTGCAATATACAACGCAAATGACAATATGTTAATCTTGTAAGACAAACACACTTATGCACATGAGAAAGCTACTATTTACGCTAATTAAATGTAACACAAAAGGAATAAAACAAGTACATTTAATAAAATGCATCAAGTTTTCCAATGCTGCACTACACTGTAAGGTTACTAACGCCACTGGCATTGTGAAGAAGCTATTTTAACCTACAGATGTGTCCTCATACATCTAGCCTCAATACGCCATGCGGCACAAGATGCCTGGCATGAGTGAGTCACCAGGTCCTGTGCAAGTCTACTAACATCGGATGTCTTTTTTTTGCTGAAAATGCATCTCAGTTGCAACACAATGCAGCTTGGATGCACTTTACATTGTGTGTGATTGAGTCAGTATACGGAGCAGAACTGTACTAGGAAAAAAAGCTGTGACTGCAGTACAGATTCAGAGACCCAGTCACACAAAGATATAAGTGTCATATATCAAACTAATCAGCACAGTCTCCTCCTGCATCCTAGTTACACTACGTTGCAACTAAGATGCATTTCTGGTTACAAAAAAAAAAAAAAAAGACACCCAACGCTAGATTATCACGCGACCTGGTGTGCCAAGAGGGGCCATTTGGCGCAACTGCAGCAAAGCTATATGAGGACATATATGTAATAGATTTAAATAGAAGCAAAGTGAAAAGACATACTGTATAGCAAGGTAAAATTGCCAACTAAATGCTAGGGGAAAACTCTTAAAAATACCTAGTGGTTAACTCCCTAGCCTGAACTGCGGTTTCACCATAGGCGCAAATCAGGATCGTGTTCCTGGTGCACGCTGATGTCATGGATTAGTGATGTGTGTGAATGGCTGGCTGTTTTTCACGTCCTCTAAAGGTGCATACACACGGAGCGATATAACTGAGCGATTTTGACTATATAGTCAAAATCGCTCAGAAAGTTAGTGCAGATCGCTCCGTGTGTACACAGGCAGCGATAGCGATGCGCGTCCCCGCCAGGTCGCTATCGCTGGGAAAAATAGTCAGTGCAGGCAAGTCAATTTTGGCTATGTCGCTGGGAAAGTTAGTTAAAATCGCTAGAGGCCAGCGATTTTTCCCAGCGATAGCGATGTTGGCGGTGGTGCGGGCGGCGGCGGGTGGTGGCGGCGGTGCGGGCGGCGGCGGGTGGCAGTGTGGGCGGCGGCGGGTGGCGGTGTGGGCGGCGGCGGGTTGAGGCGGTGGTGCGGGCGGCGGCGGTGCGGGCGGGGGAAATTTACCTTTATCTTGCAGAGTTTGGCAGCGGAGCGGTACCAGTTTCAAAAATGGCGCCTCAGCGCCATTTTTTAAATTCAAGATGGCCGCCGCGAGCCAATCACGGCTCGCCGCGTCATCGCCCCGCCCCCTCCCGCTGACTTATATAAGTCAGCGCGAGGCAGCGGCTTTCAGTCCGACGGCGGAGGAGGAGCGGAGAAGAGCTCCTGAAGACTGAAGACGCCGTGGAAGTCCTGGATGGGCGGCAGCTATGCAAAAGAGCTTAGCGGCCGCCGCCCACCAGGTGAAGATGCTGGAAGTCCTGGGAAGCCGGCGGCCATGCAAAAGAGCTTAAAGGCCGCCGCCTCCCAGGTGAAGACGTCGTGGAAGTCCTGGATGGGCGGCGGCTATGCAAAAGAGCTTAGCAGCTGCCGCCCACCAGGTGAAGACGCCGGAGCAAGACCCCAGAAGCCCTGGGGAGGTGGCGCCCCCCAGGTGAAGACGCCGGAAGCCCTGGGAAGGCGGCGGCCATGCAAAAGAGCTTAAAGGCCGCCGCCTCCCAGGTGAAGACCCAGTTTAATAAAGGATTTTTTAAAGAACGTGTCGTGGTTTTTTCCCAATATTTTCTTTACAGGTGGAGTACAGGTGCCAGTGGGCCCTTTATGTCCGGGCATGCTGGAACTTGTGGTTCTCCAAGTGCCAGCATGCTGGGGCAGGCTTGCTGGGACCTGTAGGCCACCTGTAAAGAACAATATTACTATTGAAAGGCTATCAGCCTCCCATCCACCGCCCACGGATGGGGGGGGACAGCCTCGGGCTTCACCCCTGGCCCTTGGGTGGCTGGAGGGGGGGACCCCTTGATTTAAGGGGTCCTCACTCCTCCAGTGTACCCCGGCCAGGGGTGACTAGTTGGGGGGGTAATGGCACGGCCGCAGGGACCAATATAAAAGTGTCCCCCGGCTGTGGCATTATCTCCCTGGCTAGTGGAGCCCGGTGCTGGTTTTAAAAATACGGGGGACCCCTATGTCTTTTGTCCCCCGTATTTTTTAAACCAGGACCGGACGCAGGGCCCGGTGCTGGTTGTCTAAATATGGGGGAACCCTACTAATTTTTTCCTCTGTATTTTAACAACCAGGACTGGCTCAAAGAGCCCGAGGCTGGTTTTACATAGGAGGGGGGACCCCACGCAAATTATTTTTTTAACTTTTAGCTATTTAAATACCAGCCACCCTGTAAAATCGTCCTATATATGACACTCATCCCCTTATTTAAATGAGATAGTCAAAATCTCCCATAGCCAAAATCTCCCATAGCCAAAATCTCTTGCATAGTTAGACAAAATCTCTGGTAAAGTTAGTCAAAATCTCCTACTGCCAGTTCAAGGGAAAAGTTAGTCAAAATCTCTCATAGCCAAAATCTCTCCGTGTGTATGCACCTTAAATTCGGTTACAACACAATTTGAATACGGACCGTAAAACTAGTGTAAATTATTGGTAATTAGGTTCAAAGTTAGGCAAACTGACATTCCATGTTTTGTATGTCATAGTATTGTGTACAAATATTTTTGTAAAATAAATACTATATTTTGGTTGTCAATTTAATATTAATAAATAATGGTACGGATAAACAGTAAAAAAACAAAAAACCTCAGATAAAACAAAGTTAAGAAGACACATGAAGGAGTACCAGGTTCTGGCAGTGTGTGACCAGATCATCAGGGTTACATAAGTAGAAAGGTAAGAAATGTACAGCATGGATGAGAGAAGCCGCTGAACATATCCCAGAGTGCTGAACATGTTGATGGAGTCATAAAAAGGCAGTGACTTAAAATAGTTACACATCTCGCCAACCAGAAAACCAGAGAATGTGAATCACCAGCTATGCACAATAAAATTATTATATACTGCAATTTCCTATTCTTGGTATAAAGACTATAAAGAATATTGCTGAAATATTAACCTCTGTCCAAAATAGGATCTGAAATAATTTGGTCATCACCAGGGAACTTTTTGAACTCCCCTGATTTATGTATACTACTGCTGTATCGGTGTCAGACTATATCTATATTCTTACAGGCTGTCCTTGGATAAGAGATAGTTCTTTCTTCAGTGTGTTTTGAACAGTTTTTTGTTCTAGCACATTCCTTGAACCATAGTCCCTGGAGATGACTGTTCAGTGTAACTGTCCCCCATCCCTGGAGACTAACATTGGTTGAGATAACCAACCACTGTTGGATAAGGAAACTGCCCTTATTCAAGTTTTCCTATCAGGTCTACCGTCTGAGAGACTGTTTTGTCTTTAGTTAAAGGATGATGAAATGATACAATATGTTTGAAGAGGACCTTCTCCACTAGTCCCTGAATGACAAAAGACGGGCACCGACCACAGATACTTCTTAGGTGTATGCCCTTCCTGTCATGCTGACTCATCCTGGTGCCTAGGCAGCAGTTTACCTGGTGCCCTACTACTAATGCTAAATTTTCTTCATCTGCCAGTGAAACATTGAAACAAGGGTGTCTGTCCCCTGGACGGAAAGGAAGTAGATGACTGGCCCTGTTTAAAGAGTGGATGACATTAAATAAAATTCTTAGATTTTCCCACAGATGAAAAAACAACAGAATTTCGAGGCCACAAAAGGTATGTTATCTAACTCTGAGACATACAAAAACTTTCCTTCAAATGGTAAACATTCGATCAACATTTATTTTGGCATTCACTTTCCATGACTTTAACCAACGAATGCATCTAGTCAAGACCACTATCCCAGAATTTTTGACAACTCTGTAATGGATAATAACTGAAATTAAGAACTGCCTGACTGGGTACATTCTCCATTGCTGAAACAATACTAGGTCTTAAAACTGCCACTGCAGCTACATAAACAGATTTAAAAAAATAAGATTTTACTTACCGGTAAATCTATTTCTCGTAGTCCATGGTGGATGCTGGGGACTCCGTAAGGACCATGGGGAATAGACGGGCTCCGCAGGAGACATGGGCACTTTAAGAAAGAATTTAGATTCTGGTGTGCTCTGGCTCCTCCCTCTATGTCCCTCCTCCAGACCTCAGTTAGAGAAACTGTGCCCGGAAGAGCTGACAGTACAAGGAAAGGATTTTGGTAATCCAGGGCAAGATTCATACCAGCCACACCAATCACACCGTATAACTTGAGATAAACATACCCAGTCCACAGTATGAACAACAACAGAGCAACAGGTCAACCCTGATGCAACCATAACATAACCCTTATTTAAGCAATAACTATATACAAGCATTGCAGCAGAAGTCCGC
Organism: Pseudophryne corroboree; assembly: GCF_028390025.1. Taxonomy (NCBI): domain Eukaryota; kingdom Metazoa; phylum Chordata; class Amphibia; order Anura; family Myobatrachidae; genus Pseudophryne; species Pseudophryne corroboree. The sequence continues at coordinate 491,140,662 of NC_086449.1, read as the reverse complement.
ACTTGGGACGGGCGCCCAGCATCCACTACGGACTACGAGAAATAGATTTACCGGTAAGTAAAATCTTATTTTCTCTAACGTCCTAGTGGATGCTGGGGACTCCGTAAGGACCATGGGGATTATACCAAAGCTCCCAAACGGGCGGGAGAGTGCGGATGACTCTGCAGCACCGATTGAGCAGACACAAGGTCCTCTTCGGCCAGGGTATCAAACTTGTAGAACTTTGCAAAAGTCTTTGAACCTAACCAAGTAGCCGCTCGGCAAAGTTGTAATGCCGAGACCCCTCGGACAGCCGCCCAAGAAGAGCCCACCTTCCTAGTGGAATGGGCCTTAACTGATCTTGGCAGCAGCAATCCAGCCGCCGAATGAGCCTGCTGAATCGTGTTACAGATCCAGCGAGCAATAGTCTGCTTTGAAGCAAGAGCACCAAGCTTGTTGGAAGCATACAGGATAAACAAAGAGACTCTGTTTTCCTGACCCTAGCCGTTCTGGCTACATAAACCTTCAAAGCCCTGACTACATCAAGCAACTCGGAATCCTCCAAGTCCGTAGTAGCCACAGGCACCACAATAGGTTGGTTTATATGAAAGGATGAAAACACTTTCGGCAGAAATTGTGGACGGATCCGCAATTCTGCTCTATCCGCATGGAAAACAAGATAGGGGCTTTTATGTGACAAAGCCGCCAACTCTGACACACGCCTAGCCGAAGCCAAGGCTAATAGCATGACCACCTTCCACGTGAGATATTTCAACTCCACCGTTTTGAGTGGTTGAAACCAGTGGGATTTCAGGAAACTCAACACCACGTTAAGATCCCAAGGTGCCACTGGAGGCACAAAAGGGGGCTGAATATGCAGCACTCCCTTTACAACGTCTGAACTTCAGGTAGAGAAGTCAACTCCTTTTGAAAGAAAATGGATAGGGCCGAAATTTGGACCTTAATGGACCCCAATTTTAGGCCCAAATTCACTCCTGACCGTAGGAAGTGAAGGAAACGGCCCAGCTGGAATTCCTCCGTAGGGGCATTCCTGGCCTCACACCAAGCAACATATTTTCGCCATATACGGTGATAATGTTGAGCTGTCACGTCCTTCCTAGCCTTTATCAGCGTAGGAATGACCTCATCCGGAATGCCTCTCTCTGCTAGGATCCGGCGTTCAACCGCCATGCCGTCAAACGCAGCCGCGGTGAGTCTTGGAACAGACAGGGTCCCTGTTGCAACAAGTCCTGTCTTAGAGGAAGAGGCCACGGGTCCTCTGTGAGCATTTCTTGCAGATCTGGATACCAAGTCCTTCGTGGCCAATCTGGAACAATGAGTATCGTTCTCACTCCTCTTTTTCTTATTATTCTCAGCACCTTGGGTATGAGAGGAAGAGGAGGAAATACATAGACCGACTGGAACACCCACGGTGTCACCAGGGCGTCTACAGCTATCGCCTGAGGGTCTCTTGACCTGGCGCAATACCTCTGTAATTTTTTGTTGAGGCGGGATGCCATCATGTCCACCTGTGGCAGTTCCCACCGACTTGCAGTCTGTGCGAAGACTTCCTGATAAAGTCCCCACTCTCCCGGGTGGAGGTCGTGTCTGCTGAGGAAGTCTGCTTCCCAGTTGTCCACTCCCGGGATGAACACTGCTGACAGTGCGCTTACGTGATTTTCCGCCCAGCGAAGAATTCTGGTGGCTTCCGCCATCGCTACCCTGCTCCTTGTGCCGCCTTGTCGGTTTACATGAGCCACTGCGGTGATGGTGTCTGATTGAATCAGAACCGGTTGGTCGCGAAGCAGGGTCTCCGCTTGAAGTAGGGCGTTGTATACGGCCCTTAGTTCCAGGATGTTTATGTGAAGGCAAGTCTCCTGACTTGACCACAGACCTTGGAAATTTCTTCCCTGTGTGACTGCTCCCCACCCTCGGAGGCTTGCATCCGTGGTCACCAGGACCTAGTCCTGAATGCCGAATCTGCAGCCCTCGAGAAGGTGAGCACTCTGCAGCCACCACAGGAGAGACACCCAGGCCCTGGGGGATAGGGTGATTAACCGATGCATCTGAAGATGTGATCCGGACCACTTGTCCAGTAAGTCCCATTGAAAGGTCCTCGCATGGAACCTGCCGAAGGGAATGGCCGCGTATGAAGCCACCATCCTTCCCAGGACTCGAGTGCAGTGATGCACTGACACATATTTTGGTTTTAATAGGTTCCTGACCAGTGTCATGAGCTCCTGAGCTCTCTCTATTGGGAGATAAACCCTTTTCTGGTCTGTGTCTAGAATAATGCCTAGGAAAGGCAGACGAGCCGTAGGAACCAACTGCGACTTTGGAATATTTAGAATCCAGCCGTGTTGCCGTTACAATTCCAGAGAAAGTGCTACGCTGATCAGCAACTGCTCTCTTGATCCCGCTATTATGAGGAGATCATCCAAGTATGGGATAATTGCGACCCCTTGCTTCCGCAGGAGTACCATCATTTTCGCCATTACCTTGGTAAATATTCTCAGTGCCGTGGAGAAACCAAACGGCAACGTCTGAAATTGGTAATGACAATCATGTACCACAAATCTGAGGTACGCCTGATGAGGTGGATAAATGGGGACATGAAGGTATGCATCCTTTATGTCCAGAGACACCATAAAATCCCCCCCTTCCAGGCTTGCGACGACCGCTCTCAGCGATTCCATCTTGAACTTGAACCTTTTCAAGTATATGTTCAGGGATTTTAAATTCAATATGGGTCTGACCGAACCGTCCGTTTTCGGGACTACAACATGGTCGAATAATAACCCCCTCCTTGTTGAAGGAGGGGAACCTTGACCACCACCTGTGGAAGATACAATTTGTGAATTGCAGTTAACACTATTTCCCTCTCGTGGGGGGAAGCCGGCAGGGCCGTCGGTGAGGGGCATCTCCTCGAAGTTCAGCTTGTATCCCTGAGACACAATATCTATTGCCCAGGGATCCAACAGGGAGTGAACCCACTTGTGGCTGAAATTTCAAAGACAAGCCTCCACCGGGCCTAGCTCCGCCTGTGGAGCCCCAGCGACATGCGGTGGATTTTGTAGAGGCCGGGGAGGACTTCTGTTCCTGGGAACTAGCTGTGTTGTGCAGCTTCTTTCCTCTGCCCCTGCCTCTGGCAAGAAAGGACGCACCTCGGACTTTCTTGTTTCTTTGTGATCGAAAGGACTGCATTTGATAATGTCGTGCTTTCCTAGGCTGTGCTGGAATATAAGGCAAAAGATCAGAATTACCAGCTATAGCTGTGGAGACCAGGTCCGAGATCCCTTCTCCACACAATCCTCAGCCTTGTAAGGTAAACCTTCCCTATGCCTCTTAAGTCTGCATCACCTGTCCATTGCATGTTCCACAGAACACGTCAAGCAGAAATCGACATAGCGTTGACTCTAGAACCCAGTAGACTAATGTCTCTTTGGGCATGTTTTATATATACATATATATATATATATATATATATATATATATATATATATATATATATATATATATATATATATATATATATATATCTAAGACAGCATCTTATATATATATATATATATATATACATATATATATATACACATATATATATATATATATATATATATATATATATATATATAAACAATGAAAAAGAGGCGGCACTCGGAGACTTAAAAGTTCAAATAGTGTATTCAGCAAAACAACCAACGTTTCGGGGTCAGATGCACCCCTTTGTCAAGGTGAATAACAATGTGCAATGTGTTTAACATACCTTAAATAGAGAGACATCCCTCCGTGAATCACGCCCGCCCGGCCACGCTGTTTCCCGAATCATTTCCGGCTGTCCAAGTGTGACGTCAGCGCTGTCGCGTATGGTCGCCGTAGCAACCAAAGAGACCGCCCGTCCTCTCTGCTGGCTTCCGGCTGGTGTGTCTTGCGTGGTGGCGTCTGGTTGTTATGGTAACCAGGCTTCCTGAGCGGCCGGGCTGCGGCGCTATGTGATAAAAAGGAAGTAGATAAAGTGAATAGTGCATGGATTAAATAAAACAGTACCCTATTACCACTAATGAAGCTAGCCATAAGAGGGATCTCCACAATTATAAAAACGAAACAGCTATATTTAGCAGTAACGCTGCCGGCCCTGCTGTAAAACTTAAAGGGGCTGGAGTGTCATAAATATGCTTAGGGGGAAGAATGGGGGGGCGGATCAAGGCCACCAAGTCTCTACTAATGCCCCAGGGGACTATTCATGAGTAATCCCCAAAGGGGAACAATGGATCACATAGTAACTACTCCTTCGATGCAGTATGTATACTGCCTATGGCCACTTGTGGAGATGACTCTAGACTAGAAGATGAAGACATGTAGTAGACAACTTATAGTGACTAAAGAAAGAGGTGTTAACCACAATGTTCCTAAAAGATGTTAAAGCTCAATTTCTCGTTGAGGCCGTTTGGATTAGTGGTCCCCAACTCAAAGATCCACCGGGTTTCCAACTGTAGCAGTCTACCATCCCTGTCTCCTCCCCTCACATGTTTGGGGACATGGTCAATAATAAGATAACGTAGATCTTTCATGGTGTGTCCAGCTGTTGCGAAGTGCCTCGCCACCGGTTGTTCCGATTCTTTACCCTGTAGCGCTTGCTTAATGGCTGAACGGTGAAGGGCCATTCTTTCCCGAAAGGATCTGATAGATTTCCCCACATAATGGAGATTACAGGGGCATTTAATAATATAAATAATGTGGGTGGTGGTGCATGTTAATACATATTTAATACTAAAGATCCTTTCACTATGGGGGTGTTTAAAATTGGAGCCTGTGATCAGGTACTCGCATGTCGTGCATTTGATGCATTTGTAGCAGCCAGGTTTCTTTTCTAGAAAGGCACCCTGAGGTCGGCGATGCCTGTTTGCCTCAGCTTGAAAACCGGTGACATCCGAGTGGACCACTCTGTCTTTGATATTCCTGCCCCGTTGGTAGCAAATCATAGGTCTTTTATTACGAAGTGAATGGAGGGCTTGATCTGAGGCCACTATTGGCCACAAGGCTTTAGTGGCCCTCTGTACCACCGGGCTGGAAGTGTTGTATTTGGTCGGGAAAATGATGACTGGTTTCTGTACTGGATTCTTGGGGGTTAATAACGTTTCCCTGGGGATCTGCATAACCTCTTCTTTATGTTTCAGTAGCAATTGATGGTCATATCCCCTCTCCAAGAATTTTGCGACCATATGGTTTAATTCTTGTTCCAGATTGCGGCGGTCACTTGTGATACGTGAAACCCTAATCATCTGTGATCGGGGTAACCCCTCTTTCAGTGCCCTCGGGTGGTGACTGCTTGCTTTGAGCAGGGTGTTTCTATCGGTGGGCTTACAGAATAGACTCGTGTGCAGGGTTCCATCCCGGATGGTAACTTGAACATCCAGATAATTCAAGGTGCTTGTACTTGTCTGGTAGGTATACTTGATGCTAGAAGCCCTGGCATTGATAGTAGACATCAGTGACTTAAAGAGATCCAACCCCCCTGTCCACAAGATGAAGAGATCATCTATAAATCGTGTGAGCAGGAGGATATGGGCTGCTGTGGACTTGTTCTTGAAAAATGACTCAAATTCCTCCTTAAACATGAAGATATTGGCGAACGAAGGGGAGACATTGCTCCCCATCGCGCACCCGGTTTTCTGTCGATAGTACTTGCCGTTAAACAGAAAGTAGTTCTTCTCCAGAGTCATACGTAGTAGGGTCAGGAATAGAGTATGATCAAGTGATTCCATCCTCTCTTTTATTAAGAATTCCTCCATGGCTATTAAACCCGCCTCATGTGGAATACTGGTGTATAAACTCACCACGTCAACCACACAAATCAAAGTATCATCTGGAACATTTTTGATTTCACCCAGCCGGTTGATAAAACTTGTTGTGTCCTTGATAAAGTGCTGGTGCTTGAGAATTAAGGGTTGCAAAATACTGTCTAAAAAGACAGACACAGGTTGGAAGATGGAATCCCGGGCTGCTATTATAGGCCTTGCGGGCGGGAACTGGAGGTTTTTATGTACTTTAGGTACCGTGAAGAATATGGGTACAAGTGGATGTTCTTGCTTAAGTGCTGAATAAATCTTAGAGGTAATCTTGCCGGATGATTTGGCTTGGTCTAAAACGGCAGAGAGTTCTTTTTGGTACTCGACGGTAGGATCGTAAGGTAGTTCCTCATAGGTGGCTGTGTCAGCTAATTGGCTGTAGCTCTCTTTCAGATAATACTCCAGGTCGAGCACCACCACTCCTCCCCCTTTATCCGCTGGGCGGATCACAATGTCTCATTGTGATCCGCCCAGCAGATAAAGGGGGAGGAGTGGTGGTGCTCGACCTGGAGTATTATCTGAAAGAGAGCTACAGCCAATTAGCTGACACAGCCACCTATGAGGAACTACCTTACGATCCTACCGTCGAGTACCAAAAAGAACTCTTTGCCGTTTTAGACCAAGCCAAATCATCCGGCAAGATTACCTCTAAGATTTATTCAGCACTTAAGCAAGAACATCCACTTGTACCCATATTCTTCACGGTACCTAAAGTACATAAAAACCTCCAGTTCCCGCCCGGAAGGCCTATAATAGCAGCCCGGGATTCCATCTTCCAACCTGTGTCTGTCTTTTTAGACAGTATTTTGCAACCCTTAATTCTCAAGCACCAGCACTTTATCAAGGACACAACAAGTTTTATCAACCGGCTGGGTGAAATCAAAAATGTTCCAGATGATACTTTGATTTGTGTGGTTGACGTGGCGAGTTTATACACCAGTATTCCACATGAGGCGGGTTTAATAGCCATGGAGGAATTCTTAATAAAAGAGAGGATGGAATCACTTGATCATACTCTATTCCTGACCCTACTACGTATGACTCTGGAGAAGAACTACTTTCTGTTTAACGGCAAGTACTATCGACAGAAAACCGGGTGCGCGATGGGGAGCAATGTCTCCCCTTCGTTCGCCAATATCTTCATGTTTAAGGAGGAATTTGAGTCATTTTTCAAGAACAAGTCCACAGCAGCCCATATCCTCCTGTTCACACGATTTATAGATGATCTCTTCATCTTGTGGACAGGGGGGGTTGGATCTCTTTAAGTCACTGATGTCTACTATCAATGCCAGGGCTTCTAGCATCAAGTATACTTACCAGACAAGTACAAGCACCTTGAATTATCTGGATGTTCAAGTTACCATCCGGGATGGAACCCTGCACACGAGTCTATTCTGTAAGCCCACCGATAGAAACACCCTGCTCAAAGCAAGCAGTCACCACCCGAGGGCACTGAAAGAGGGGTTACCCCGATCACAGATGATTAGGGTTTCACGTATCACAAGTGACCGCCGCAATCTGGAACAAGAATTAAACCATATGGTCGCAAAATTCTTGGAGAGGGGATATGACCATCAATTGCTACTGAAACATAAAGAAGAGGTTATGCAGATCCCCAGGGAAACGTTATTAACCCCCAAGAATCCAGTACAGAAACCAGTCATCATTTTCCCGACCAAATACAACACTTCCAGCCCGGTGGTACAGAGGGCCACTAAAGCCTTGTGGCCAATAGTGGCCTCAGATCAAGCCCTCCATTCACTTCGTAATAAAAGACCTATGATTTGCTACCAACGGGGCAGGAATATCAAAGACAGAGTGGTCCACTCGGATGTCACCGGTTTTCAAGCTGAGGCAAACAGGCATCGCCGACCTCAGGGTGCCTTTCTAGAAAAGAAACCTGGCTGCTACAAATGCATCAAATGCACGACATGCGAGTACCTGATCACAGGCTCCAATTTTAAACACCCCCATAGTGAAAGGATCTTTAGTATTAAATATGTATTAACATGCACCACCACCCACATTATTTATATTATTAAATGCCCCTGTAATCTCCATTATGTGGGGAAATCTATCAGATCCTTTCGGGAAAGAATGGCCCTTCACCGTTCAGCCATTAAGCAAGCGCTACAGGGTAAAGAATCGGAACAACCGGTGGCGAGGCACTTCGCAACAGCTGGACACACCATGAAAGATCTACGTTATCTTATTATTGACCATGTCCCCAAACATGTGAGGGGAGGAGACAGGGATGGTAGACTGCTACAGTTGGAAACCCGGTGGATCTTTGAGTTGGGGACCACTAATCCAAACGGCCTCAACGAGAAATTGAGCTTTAGCATCTTTTAGGAACATTGTGGTTAACACCTCTTTCTTTAGTCACTATAAGTTGTCTACTACATGTCTTCATCTTCTAGTCTAGAGTCATCTCCACAAGTGGCCATAGGCAGTATACATACTGCATCGAAGGAGTAGTTACTATGTGATCCATTGTTCCCCTTTGGGGATTACTCATGAATAGTCCCCTGGGGCATTAGTAGAGACTTGGTGGCCTTGATCCGCCCCCCCATTCTTCCCCCTAAGCATATTTATGACACTCCAGCCCCTTTAAGTTTTACAGCAGGGCCGGCAGCGTTACTGCTAAATATAGCTGTTTCGTTTTTATAATTGTGGAGATCCCTCTTATGGCTAGCTTCATTAGTGGTAATAGGGTACTGTTTTATTTAATCCATGCACTATTCACTTTATCTACTTCCTTTTTATCACATAGCGCCGCAGCCCGGCCGCTCAGGAAGCCTGGTTACCATAACAACCAGACGCCACCACGCAAGACACACCAGCCGGAAGCCAGCAGAGAGGACGGGCGGTCTCTTTGGTTGCTACGGCGACCATACGCGACAGCGCTGACGTCACACTTGGACAGCCGGAAATGATTCGGGAAACAGCGTGGCCGGGCGGGCGTGATTCACGGTGGGATGTCTCTCTATTTAAGGTATGTTAAACACATTGCACATTGTTATTCACCTTGACAAAGGGGTGCATCTGACCCCGAAACGTTGGTTGTTTTGCTGAATACACTATTTGAACTTTTAAGTCTCCGAGTGCCGCCTCTTTTTCATTGTTTATGAGGATTTTCTTGGAGGGCACCGGAGCCATTGTAGCAAACGGAGGAGGGAGTGCCGGTCCGTGGGGAATATATATATATATATATATATATATATATATATATATATATATATATATATATATATACACACACACACATATATATATACATACATACTAGGGTCTCAATCTCTGCTGATAAGGTATCTGTCCACGCTGCTACAGCGCTATAAACCCATGCCGACACAATCGCCGGTCTGAGTAGTGTACCAGAATGTGTGTAAATGGACTTCAAAGTACTTTTACTGCATGCTATCTGCAGGATCCCTGAGGATAGCTGTTAAGTCAGCGCTACCTTTTGGGCAAACGTGACACCCTAGGGGAATATTCCCATCGTATCCTGGCACTGATAGGGAAAGGATACTCCCTGAGAATTCTTTGTGGGAAACTGCAGTCTCTTGTCTGGAGATTCCCGCTCTTTTTCTTCATGAGAGGAGGGAAATTTACCTCAGCTTTCTTCCCCTTAAACATGTGTACCCTTGTGTCAGAGACAGATGAGTCATCAGTGATATGCAAAACATTTTTTTATTACAATAATCATATATTGAATACTTTCCTGCAATTTTGGCTGTAACTTTGCATTATCGTAGTCGACACTGGAGTCAGACTCCGTGTCGATATCAGTGTCTATTATTTTGGATAGTGAGCATTGAGAGACTCTGAAGGTCTCTGCGACATAGGGACAGACATGGGTAGATTCCCTGTCTGTTCTCTAATCTTTTGTGCAATAAATTTTCCTTAGCACTTAATTTCACATATCCAAACAGGTGTCGGCGTTGTCGACGGAGACACCACTCACACACACATTTGCTCCATCTCCTCCTTAGGGGAGCCTTTTACCTCAGACATGTCGACACACACGTACCGACACACCACACACTCAGGGAATGCTCATCTGAAGACAATTCCCCCACAAGGCCCTTTGGAGAGACAGAGAGAGAGAGAGAGAGAGAGAGAGAGTATGCCAGCACACACCCCAGCGCTATAAACCCAGGAATAACACAGTAACTTAATGTTAACCCAGTAGCTGCTGTTTATATTGATTTTTGCGCCTAATTATGTGCCCCCCCTCTCTTTTTACCCTCTTCTACCGTGTATCTGCAGGGGAGAGCCTGGGTAGCTTCCTCTCAGCGGAGCTGTGGAGAAAAAATGGCGCAGGTGAGTGCTGAGGAAGAAGCCCCGCCCCCTCGACGGCGGGCTTCTGTCCCGCTTAAATATACATTTTCTTGGCGGGTGCTCATACATATATACAGTGCCCAACTGTATATATGTGTACTTTTGCCGAAAGAGGTCCATATGCTGCCCAGGGTGCCCCCCCCTGCGCCCTTACAGTGACCGGAGTATGTGAGGTGTGTAGGAGCAATGGCGCACAGCTGCAGTGCTGTGCGTTACCTCAGTGAAGAACGGAGTCTTCTGCCGCCGATTTCGAAGTCTTCTTGCTTCTCATACTCACCCGGCTTCTGTCTTCCGGCTCTGCGAGGGGGACGGCGGCGCGGCTCTGGGATCGGACGACGAGGGCGAGATCCTGTGTACGATCCCTCTGGAGCTAATGGTGTCCAGTAGCCTAAGAAGCAGGACCTAGCTTCAGAGAGTAGGGCTGCTTCTCTCCCCTCTGTCCCACGATGCAGGGAGTCTGTTGCCAGCAGAGCTCCCTGAAAATAAAAAACCTAACAAAATACTTTCTCACAGCAAGCTCAGAAGAGCTCACTGAACAGCACCCAGCTCGTCCGGGCACAGTCTCAAACTGGGATCTGGAGGAGGGACATAGAGGGAGGAGCCAGAGCACACCAGAATCTAAATTCTTTCTTAAAGTGCCCATGTCTCCTGCGGAGCCCGTCTATTACCCATGGTCCTTACGGAGTCCCCAGCATCCACTAGGACGTTAGAGAAAAGCCTTTACATTTATTTGTCCGAGTTCTCTTTTAAAGAGGCCCCATCTGGAAAAGGTAAAGCCATAACCTTAATTAAACTAGCAGCAGGAGCATCTGCCTTCTATGAATGTTCTCAGCAAGCTATCTTGCATTCAGGAACTGGATACATAGAAGGAAAACTGTGTGGGATCTGAAACTTATCAGGATTAAGCCATGGTTCAGTTACCAATTGTGAAGATGAAGGATAACAAACATCCTTTCTTTAATCAGGAGGTAGTCTCCAAATTTTCAATATCCCTGAGATACAAGACGTTATACACTGCTTTAACCATGTCATCCACACCATGAATGTCTGTTCTTCTCTATTAAGGTTACTGGATCCTAAAAATCAGAGTCTGACTGATGTTCTTCCGCTTCCGAGGAAACATCAGGCTCAGAAAACCCAAATGCTCCAAAAGATGTCTCTTACGCATTTATGTACCAGATGCAACATAAACCGAGCAGCAGGGAAGAGAGCGTGCCAGAAAATGGGGGGAAAGAGTCAAAGAGAACTGGGATTGGAGAGAGAGAGAGAGAGAGAGAGAGAGAGAGAGAGAGAGAGAGAGAGAGAGAGAGAGAGAGAGAGAGAGAGAGAGAGAGAGAGAGAGAGAGAACACAAAGGTTGGGGTACTGAAAAAGACAAATGAGGGAGAGAGAACTAGAGGAGGGTAGGGTAGAGAGGGCTGAAGACTCCTGGAAAACTAGCTAATAATGGGTCAAAAATGCTAGTTCGGCTATTTTGGTGATACTACTCGCTAAGTGTGGGTCACTGAGGAGAGATTAAGAGGTAGCAGAGGAGTATTAGGATATGAACTTCATTAAGTGACAGAACAAATTTGAAATACTTAGACGGATAACAGGTACAGTCAAGGATGTGATAACATACCGCAACATCAGTAAAATGCTTGCGGCATCTGGATTTATTAGGTCCCAACAGCAGGTGGTCAATAAGTTGAAGGCACTCAAGAAACAATATCACAAGGTTAACGGCAATAATAGGAATCGCAGTGCTTCTGCCCGTATGGACTGTCAGTATTTTGAGCTGTCTTCCCACGCATTTGGCCATACCGCATTAAGCATGATTGCTGCACTGTGAGTATTCCCCAGTCCCCTCCCTTTCTTGTAGAAAACTGGGAATCAATCAAGTCCTTTTAAAATGATATCACACTGGTTTTAACATGGGTGACCCGGGTTGAGCAAAAAGACACCAACATGGCAATAACTTGTGAATAACCCAGTTAAATATTGCGATGTGAACGTCTCTTACCCGGGTCAGAGCCATATTCAAATCCCAGCTCTGACCCTGGTTTGCGATATGAAAGGTGCATCTCTGCTAGAGAGACTAACAAGGTCTCATATTAAGGACAGTGGGGCAGATGTAGTAACCTGGAGAAGGCATAAGGAAGTGATAAACTAGTGATATGTGCAAGGTGATAAAGGCACCAGCCAATCAGCTCAAATATGTAAATTAATTGTGGATAAGTCCCCGATCCCATGTGTTATCGCGCCTACCATGGCCCCTTATCACGGATTATGCTTCGGATGTCGCAAAATCCCCGATAAATGCCAGCATATGGGGAAAAGAATGCTAGTATTGTTGCTAATAGGATACCGCCCTAAACCTTTTTTTATTGGCTTTCATATTATATATACACACACACACACACACACACACACACAACAGCAGTATGTTTCCATACAAATGGAAAAATTTCAAAATCAAAATATGAATTTTCTCAAAAAGGTGATTTTTTTTTTTTTTTACATAAACTGTTCATACTGTTGTTAATAAATCCCCACAGTTTTATTTTGGGATCATGGTGATAAGAGCTTTAATTTTCAGTGATTCATGAACATTTTATTTAAAAATCAACAAAACAATATTTTTTCAGTTTACTACATTAGAGGAATGCATGTTCCTCTTCAGGTGCGTTTGGGGAACATATTTTACAGACAGCGCCTGCTCTCACATGCTGGCACTATACAAATCAAGGTGATTAAACCAACTGCTTTATATAAATTTTATTTAAACTTGCTTTAAAATTTATTGTAGACATGAATCACCCAAAATTATACTGACCAACTTCACAGCGTAATAGATATATATTATTTTATTTAATACTATGAATGTGTGCATCGTATTTATACGTAAGTTTAATTCAATTTATGACGGGGCAAATCCTTACCCAATTGGAGGTTGCAGTATAGGGTGAGTATCTCTTATTCAAAATCCCTAATTTTTGGGTCCCCTACTGATACAATGACATATATATGATAGACAGACAGACACCCAAAAATTTGGAATTTTGGATAAAGGATACTCAACCTGTAGTAGATGAATTTACAATAGCAGACTAAAATGCCTTTACTGTCCACTAGATGTCACCGGTATTTCATGTAATAAGCATTTTACTTCTGTACAATTTCTTAGATAATTAACTTGGTTTTCAAAAACACCCAACACCCTAGCAGTGATTAAGAATAGTAAAATGATGCAGTAACTGGATCGAATGATCATAGTCCTGAACTGATTTCAGTAGAGATGACAGACATGAGCTTGCCACAAAGGTAGGACAAGGCATTCAAACACTTAAAATAATCCAAATGGTTTGTAACAAAAGGCAAATATTTCTCAATGTCATTTAATGCGCATAATAGGTATAATTTAAAATCCAACATGTTACTTGCCAACACATGGTGGCTATATCCCATATACAATACACCTATTACAATAACCATACTGGTAGCTATGTCCACTTATGAGCAACAACAAAAACAGGGAAGGACTTTTCTTTCCATAATAGCTGTTTCTGTGTTTATTTGTGGATTACTTGATACAAATATTTATTTTTAAATAATATCCTCTTAAGGTGGGTACACACTAGGCGATGTGCTCTATGAGCGCCGCCGCCTACTGTTTACCCACCCATGACGGGCGGCCCGATGGCGAGCATACACACTGTGCGATATCACTAATGATATCGCACAGCGACGTCATGCAGCGGCCGGCCAGAGCATGCAGTTTTGGACGATGAAAAATTAGTTAATAGGTAATAGGCCCGCGGTGGAAAATGAGATGTTTGACCTAAAGCAGCTGTTTAAACGGGTAGTTAGCCCCTGATAGAAACAGTAGGCAAGAGGGAAATGTACAGTGCTATAAACTGGATAAGGAGAAATCACATGTGTTTTATTACATAAAAATGTTGCAACAAACATACCATAAATATTTACATATTCAATTTTGGGATTATAAGATTAACAAGTAGGGCAGGCACAGCACAGCAGTTTGTTTGGTATATTACCACATGTAGAAGCCGGACATATTCTCCTATTAGGAGTCCATGGAAGAATGCCACAGTCCAGGGGATAGAGTCAATACTTGTCAGATATTAGTCAATATGGAGTTGGAAAAACAGACCTTTGAATGCTTGATTCCGGACAGGCTTGGCCCTATTGAAAGCTTGGTCATGAACTCCTTTTTCGGACAGCTGCAAGTTCCCCGTATGTAAGCACTGGTGGACTTCTAGGCGTATTCCAGGTTTGAATAAGAATCTGTGATGTTCGGCTCCTAAATACCAACAGCTTTGTCAAGGGCTTGGTACCACTAAGAAGAGCAGATCTCTTATTAGTGGTAGAGGCCAAGGGTCTTCAACAGGCATGTCCAGAAGATCCGGGTACCACACACCCCAAGGCCAATCCGCGGCAATCAGAATTGCCTGAACTCCTTGATTTCTGATTCGCTTTAGCACCCTTGGGAGTAATGGAATCATAGGAATCAGGTAGACCAGCCGATAAGGCCAAGGTGACATCAGTGCATCAACTGCCCTCGCCTGAGGGTCCCTGGTTCAGGAGCAATTCCAACGAAGCTTCTTGTTGAGTCGAGAAGCCATCATGTCTATTTGCGGGCAGCCCCACAGGTCGATGATCTGTTGAAACACCTGAAGGTGGAGCCCCCACATTCCCCAGGGTGGAGATCGTGACGACTCAAAGTCAGCTTCCCAGTTGTCTACTCCCGGAATGAAGACTGGTGACATTGCCCTTGCATTTTTTTCTGCCCAGAGGAGTATTTTTGACACCTCTTGCATGCAAGCCCTGCTTTTTGTCCCCCCTTGCCGATTGATGTACGCCACTGCTGTGGCGTTGTTTGACTGTACCTGGATCGCATGATCCCCGAGTAGAGGAGAGGCCTGAAGCAGAGCACTGTAGATCGCCCAAAGTTCCAGAATGTTGATCGGAAGGAGGGCTTCGTGGGCTGACCACCTGCCCTGGAACTGAGCCCCCTGGGCGACAGCTCCCCATCCTCTCAGACTCGCATCCGTCATGAGGAAGATCCAATCATGAATCCCGAAACTTCGGCCTTCTGGAAGATTGGACGACTGCAGCCACCACAGTAGGGAAATCCTGGCCTGAGGTGACAGCCGTATTATCTGGTGCATCTGAAGATGTGACCCGGACCACTTGCTCAGGAGATCCAGTTGAAATTTTCTGGCATGGAATCTGCCGTATTGGATCGCCTCGTATGAGGCTACCATCTTTTACAATAGTCGGATGCAAAGATGGATGGATATCCAATTTGGCCTCAGAACAGCACGGACCATCTCCTGAAGTGTTCTTGCCTTGTCCTCTGGGAGAAACACTTTCTGGGCCACAGTATCCAGTAACATCCCCAGGAACAGGAGCCGCTGAGTTGGCTCCAGGTGGGACTTCTGTACCATGGTGTGTGATAGAAGTTGGATAGTGTGGTCGATATGGAGCAATAAAAGCTCCCTGGATCTTGCTTTTATCAGGAGATCATCCAGGTAAGGGACAACATTGATCCCCTGGACACGGAACATCATCTCCACCATTACCTTCGTGAACACCCTCGGAGCTGTGGACAGGCCGAAGGGTAGCACCTGGAACTGGTAGTTATCATCTAGTAGGTGCAAACCTCAGATAAGCCTGATGAGGTGGTCAAATCGGAATATGGAGATAGGCGTCCTTGATATCCAGGGAGACCATGAATTCCTGTTCTTCCAGGCCCGAAATCACTGCTCGCAAGGATTCCATTTTGAACTTGAAAATGTTTAGGTAAGGGCTCAAAGATTTGAGATTCAAAATGGGCCTTACCGAACCGTCCGGTTTCGGTACCACAAACAGGTTGAAGTAATAACCCTTTCCCAGTTGTTGTA
Source organism: Pseudophryne corroboree (assembly GCF_028390025.1). NCBI lineage: Eukaryota > Metazoa > Chordata > Amphibia > Anura > Myobatrachidae > Pseudophryne > Pseudophryne corroboree. Next base: position 491,124,585 of record NC_086449.1, on the reverse strand, counting down.
TTGGTACAATGACATGGGATCGGACCAACTTTTGGATGGCCTGTTGCAACGTAATTTGCGTATCCTCCAAAGCTGGTAAGCTTGATTTGAAAAATCGCTGGGGAGGAACACAGTCGAACTCCAGCTTGTAGCCCTGAAAAATTAGGTCCTTGAGCCTGGTATCTTGGCAATTACTCTCCCAGATGCGGCTGAAGTCACGCAGCCGAGCTCCCACCTCGAGATCCCCTCAGGGCGGGTGGGCACCGTAATGCTGAGGACTAGTGGAAGCAGAACTGGTGCTCTGTTCCTGAGAACCAGAGCTTGAAGGTTTTCTTGTCTTACCTCTGGCGCCTCTAGCTGCATTGGAGGTGCCTCTGGCCCTAGATCGAAATCTGTTAGACCGAAAGGACTGAACAGACGGCCCCAGGTGGGAACTCCTAGCCAGCATGGCCCCAGAGGACAGGAACGTGGATTTCCCTGCAGTAACTTTAGAAATCCACGTATCCAACTCAACCTCGAAGAGCCATTCCCCAGTAAAGGGGAGAGATTCCACACTGCACTTGGATTCTGCGTCCGTTATCCACGGACGCAACCATAAGGCCGTGCGCGCCGACACTGCCATGGCAGAGGTCCTAGCATTAATATTGCCCATCTCCTTGAGAGAGTTACACAGGACACAAGCAGTGTCCTGGATGTGCCTTAGGAGAGTTACCGTAGTAACCAGGGGCATATTCCCGGAGAGGCCCTCCTGAATTTGAGTAGCACACGTATGAATGGCATGGGTCATCCAGCAACCTGCTATGACCGGCCTTTGAGATATACCTGCTGCCGTGTAGGTAGACTTTAGTGTAGTCTCTATTTTTCTGTCCCCAGGGTCCTTCATGGTAAAGGAGCCCGGGGCAGGTAGCACCGCCTTTTTAGACAGTCGAGAAACTAATACGTCAACCGCCGGAGTTTCCTTTCAGAATTTCCTACCTTCAGGAACAGATGGGAAAGTGTACAAAAATCTTTTTGACACTTGGTATTTTTTGTCTTGATTTTTCCAGGCTAACTTAAATAGGTCATCTAACTCTGCAGAATCAGGGAAAGAGACATTAGGTTTGTTCTGCTGTGATGCATCATCCTCTAGAGGGAATTTTAGCATGTCCCGTGTAGCCAGAATGAAGGGCTCAATAACCTGAGCAGAAGTGGAATCCCCACTAACGGGATCCAAGTCCTATCCGTCCTCTTGTATCTCATCAACTGAATCAGAGAGTAAGGCAGGTAAACCACGCTTTTGTGGTCCTGCGTTAGAGAGGGGGAGCTGTGTAACATCTTCCCTGGCAGCCAGGTCTGCAACAGCCTGCTGTAGTAGCTGAGTTTTTTTGAGTATTAGCAGTGAGTTGTGATGACACATCAGTCATAATAGTTTTAATGGCACCGAACCAGGAAGGCTTTTGACCATCCCCTCAACCCTCTCACGGAGTTGTGAAGATTGGCTGCATTGTTCACAGGATACAGAAACAGATGTTGAGGGAGAGAATCTGGTGTGACACACACTGCATAATTAATGTTTACCCATATTCACAGTAAAGCACAGTTACATACACAAGTAATAAATTAGCAAGCCTGCCCTTACTGTATGTGAGAGGGAGACAGAGAGAAAGAGACCAGTACAACCCAGCCCCAATGAGGCTGTAAGCTGTTATATCACAGTGAAACACCTATGATCACTGTCCTTTACAGGACACAGATTTTGTACAATAGCGGCTCTCCCCTTTGCTACACCCTGTACCAGTTTTCCAGCGTTTCCTGAGTGTCTGGAGGAGCCGTGTGTCTGCTGCTGCAGCTGTAAGCATAGGAAGGCGCCAAAATACAGCTGGTCCCCCTCTGAGGTAGCTCCGTCCCCCCCAATGGCGCCAGAGCTACAGTGTTTTTTATACTGGCAATGTATCCCAAAAAGCGGAAAAACATCACACAACTGTTTGTTTAAGCCACCGCTAGCTATTGTACACAGGGGGCTATAGCGGGTCACCCCCAGGAGGGTCCCGTATGCCTCCCCTGCGTCTCAGCCGCACCTTGAACTGGGGAACCCCCTAGTGGGGTCCCCGGTTTGTACTCACCACTGTTGTCACCTTCAGGCTAGTGTTAGGGGTGTGGGCGTGCTGCGATTGTGACCGCCAAGGTGCAGTGCCCCGGTGTACAACAACCTCTCAGGACGGTGGTCCTGCAATGGGGAAGCAGCTCTGGCACCTCGCAACTCCACACCCCCACGGAGCAGGTATGCTGTTGCAGAAACAGCATACCGAAAATAATAAAGATTGCAAATAAACTGAAGAAAACTCTCTGGAGCTGCAGAGATGTGCATCCTCTCCTTAGGGCACTTTATTCTAAACTGCTTGTGGGAGGGAGCGTAGAGGGGAGGAGCCAGCACACCCAGTTAAAGAAATTTAAAGTGCACCGGCTCCTTTGGACTCCGTCTATACCCCATCGTACTAAGTATCCCCAATATCCCTTATGGATGCTAGAGAAAGTTTACTTAGGACCTACAAAGGCTAGAAGAGGAAAATTACAATCTGACACCAGCACTCTAGAGTGCAGCATGACCTATGGAGGAAGAGCATAGGCTTTCCAATAACATTTTTAAACTAGAAAACTCTCCTTTCCTGCAGGTCGCCAAGAGATTGCAAGCTCAGGAGTATTGCAGCAGTAATAACTAAAAGGCAATACCTCTAATGTTTCATGAACTGTGAAAACAAGGCTAAAGTAGTACTCCAGGCTATACATGCAATTAGGTTAGACTTCCTTTTTAAAGAAAAGCATTTACTCAAAAATATACATATAAAATTATGTGTTTTTTTTTGTTTGTTTTTTAAGGTAGAACCACTTCTGAATTATGGTTATCCTAAAGAACTACAGGAGAATTGTGCAAGCAATGTATATATTTTGCCGGATAAAGTTTACAGACTGCTAAAATTAGTAAAATACCATAAAAAGTAATACGAACAGCAAATGATAAAATTAAAAAGTTACCCAAAATCAGAGTGGCGACTCATGTAGGGATCACCACGTGGCCATCTGTATGCTGGATCTTCCTGTGGCAAAGTGGATAAAGCAAAACAACTGGTCACTTTACTTGTTAATGGTTTCCAATCTTTTTAGAGCGCAATATCTATGATGCACTGCAGACTGTGGTTATCAGTAGCAGAGTGGAACAATAATTATATGAAGTGTCAGTTGCGCAAAAAAAAATATAAAAATAGATCAGTGGCTTTGACTGATAGATTTAAAGCTGCAATAGAAACAAACCATAAAATTTGTCTGGTTCAGCATTATTTATGTTACCACTATAAATCCAATGTTTAGTAAATCTGCCCCCTGGTGTAAAATAAACTTTAATAAGTACACCTTTTCTTAAAGGTCAAGTTTTAACTTTCCACTTCTTGCATCGTGCATACATTTATAAGCTATATCCAACTGTATACTCAATACAAACAATAATTAAAAAAAGGGAAGTGCTGTTTTGCTGCTGTTTTCTATTTTTTATCATATTTTTTGCAAGCTGTATTTCTAACATGCTTTTAAATTTCAAGCAAGCTTTACACATTTCAAATGCTATTATATTGGAGCAGGACCCTACCGGAAGACTCCTACAGCTCCACATTCTACTTCAGGACACATTTTGATAATATGGGAAAGTGGAGAACCACAGACCGGCATGGTTTTTCTTTTGCACTTTTAATTAGCAATTTCCAATTACTGCTGCTAGTGAAAAAGAGACACTTGCTAAATAGGAAAACATTCTTCAAAAGGAAGAGAAGTATTAGAACTGGAGGACATGCACTGAAACTGGAGGAAAGTAGGTTATAACGAAAACTTACTTCACAGAAAGGAAAGTAGATAAGTGGAACAGCCTCCTGTCAGAGGTGGCAGAGGCTAAGACAGTAAAGCTATTTAAACATGATTGGGATAGGCATATGAATATCCTTACAAAGAAATAAAGATCAAAAAGGGTTGAGATTACCTAAAGGATACAAAAAGGGGGCAGACTAGATTGGCAAGTGTTTCTTATCTGTCATCAAATTCTGTTTCTATAGCTCAAAGAAGGAGAGTTAGGATTAAGAAATTAGTTGTTTCACAGAGCTGAAAACCATTATATATTTATTCCTTTCTGCTTTCGGTCATTAAATGCATGGAGGAGTCACAGTACAGTTATTTAATATAGACAACCCTTAAAATTCAAAATAAAGTTAGATCAATTGCAAACACTGTCTGTTGGTTCTTAATGTTAACCATACAGAGAAACACATACCAGAGGGCATATTTTTTTATAGGATGGGTTGTTAGTACAGGTCCGGTATCCGTTTTCTGGATACCAGAAAAAAAGGAACATTTCGGCCTTGTAGTGACATCATGACGCGGCCGGCTCCATGACGTCACTGGAGTCCGCGGCCAATCACAGACAGATGGGGGAGTGGCTTTGCAGCCATTCCTTCACAGTCACTGCTGCCAGGACCCAACACATTGGACCCATCACCCCCCTCCCTGCCCCATGCAAATGTTCCGGACCCATCAGGATAACAGGTACTCTGTTAGCCGGAAAAATCCCATATCCCGAATGCTCTTGGTCCCGAGCATTCCGGATATGGAATACTCAACCTGTATCACTTATGCCATTATGTATAAAATCCCACAATCATGTACTGTTGAGCTTAATACCATGTATAATAATTATACCCACCACTGAGCCCAATAGCACTCTTAATCAAGTTTATGTATACCATGGCATAAGTACTTCTAACAACTAGTTCCACTGAAAATAGATAATTTCTGGGTTGTATTTGTGTTCTATAACAGAAAAGGCTTTCTTTTTACACTAGCTGAGTAAAAATCTTTCAGAAATGAACCAGACATCTGAAATACCACCCACAACTTTATTCCGCAACTTTTAATTTTTAGGGCAAAATACCCACGAGCAAATGTGATCAACTCATGATATGTTTCAACTGTATTGTGATTAGAACACGAGAGAAGAAACCTCACAGGAATCCAAATTGGCATGTGCACATTGAGTATGATTCAGAGCCATGTAGTGTGAATACATTTAATTTTTTTGCACACAGAAAATATTGACCACATTTACAGGTAGCAAACAAACACTCGAAAGCTTTGCTTTTACACTTAAATTTAGAATTAAGAGAAGACATCTCTTCCCAACTACAGTGCATCTGGAAAGTATTCACAGTGCTTCACTTTTTTCACATTTTGTTATGTTACAGCAATATTCCAAACTGGAATAAGCGTGTATGTGAAGTCCGCGCGGATAACTGGAGGACTATGTGTATATTTGGCTGGTCTGTGGAAATCAGCGAGATGAAGTGGTAAGGAGCAATCCCTGACCGGGGGTCGAACCCGGGTCTCGGCAGAGGAAGCCATATCCTGACCACTGCATCACCATGGACTTGGTGTTGATAGCAGGATGGTGAATGTATTGGTGAGAACAAACTGGATATACTGTCACAGGAGTAGGTGTTTGTGTGCTCAAGGTTACTATGAAATAGGTTCTCTGGCATTGCGCAGAACTGGGAGGAGAGCTGAAGACGTTGAACAGGACTGGTTACCGGTGAGACTGAGTACCGCACTGTGAACTGGGTTGGGTACCGGTATAACTGGAATGCAACTGTAATCTGGGCTGGTACCGAATATAACTGGAAACGCAACTGTATTTAGAACAATGACTGTGGCTGTGACTTTAAGACAAGGCTGAAGAAGAACTCAAGACTGTAGCTGTGACTTTAAGATGAGGCTGAAGAACTGAAGACGGTAGCTTTGTCTTTAATACGAGGCTGAAGAATACTGGATATAACTGGTAACACAACTGTAATCCAGACTGAGTAGCAAAAGAGCAGAGTTTTACAGGAACTAAGGTAATAGTGTTACCTCTTAAGGAGCTCAGCTACTAAGCTCACACTGAGCTGTGTGACACAAGCAACTGGCAGCTTCTGTCACACAAGTCTCTTTACTTATACTTCCTGGTGATGTGTGAATGGAGTCAGGTGATTCAGAGAGTCTCAGGCTGGCACAGGATTGGATAGATCCAGGTCAGGTGATCAGACCCTGTCATGTCAGTACTCCAGGTTAGGCTCTGATGTGGAGTGAGGCCTAGCAGGCCGGAAAAACACTGAAGCCTGAACTTCTAAAAATAAAACAGAGGATGCCTACTTTTAGGCCTAAACTCCAGATTGCTGAACACAGTAAAGAATCAAAACGTTGCACACAGCTGATTACTTAGAGGAATTCCTACTCAGGTGGCTAATCAAGGAAAGCAAACACAGATTTGCAGTCTTCCTGCTGAGCTGAACAGATGCAAGTTACAGTACATGATGAAGTAAGCCCCAGAATATGAGAAATACAGTCAGGATCATGACACCTGGCATTCACGCCAAAGAGTTTGGTTTCTTTGTCTCATCAGATCAAAGAATTTGGTTTCTGTTGGTCTCAGAGTCCTTCAGGTGCATTTTGTCAAACTCCAGGTGGGCTGCCATGTGCTTCCGTCTGGCCACTCTACCATACAGGCTTGATTGGTAGATTGCTGCAGAGATGGTTTTCCTCTCTTCCACAGAGGAATGGTGTAACTCTGACCGAGTGACCATCGGGTTCTTCGTCACCTCCCTGGTGGTTTTACTTCTTCTATTTACAGATGATGGAGGCTACTGTGCTCATTGGGATCTTCAAAGCAGCAGATCTTTTTCTGTACCTTTCCCCAGATATGTGCCTCGAGACAATCCTGTCTCGGAGGTCTACAGACAATTCCTGTGACTTCATGCTTGATTTGTGCTCAGACATGCACTGTCAAGTGTGGGACCTTATATAGCCAGGTGTTTGCCTTTCCAAATCATGTCCAATCAACTGAATTTACCACAGGTGGACTCCAATTAAGCTGTAGGAAAATCTCAAGGACGATCAGTGGAAACAGGATGCACCTGAGCTCAAGTTTGAGCTTCATGGCAAAGGCTGTGAATACTTATGTATATGTGATTTCTTAGTTTTTTATTTTCCCCCCAGTGCCAGATACACATGTCCCCCCAGTGCCAGATACACATGTCCCCCCAGTGCCAGATATGCTGCTGCTGCTACTAGATCTAAGCTGCTGTCTGGGAAGCACAGACAGGAGGACGCAGAGTCTTGGCTGCCGGTCCGCAAGCTCTGATTGGCTCACGGGCCAACGCAGCTTACAGGGTGGCTGTGGGAAGCAGGCCGCGGGATGGGCGTTGTGCAGACGAATTCTCTAACAAAGCGCTCAGAGCTGTTTACCATATAAGACACTGCTGTATTTCAAAGAAATATATAATACTTATATGTCCATAATGTCCATGGTAGATTACTTCCTGGTTTCCTCAAGTCCTGTAAAAATGAATTTTTATTGTAATAATGGGAATTGATGGTTTAATTAAAAACATTTATTAAAAACAAAAATGGTAATATACGTATAAATCTCTTAAGGTTTTATACATATTTAGAGAGTGTTTGGCAAGTAGCACGTTATTGTTCTCTTTATGGTTCTGAATGTCATCATTGGGTTATATTTTTTGTTTTCAGCCGACAAATGTATGCCTGAATATGGAACCTTAAGAGATTTATACGTATATTACCATTTTTATGTTTTAATAAATGTTTTTAATTAAACCATCTATTCCCGTTATTACAATCTCTGGAGGGATGGAATGATTGCTATCACACAAAGAAACCCAGATGCGAGGTGTTCCACTGTGTGAATAGCGAGTATGGTGCGCCCTTGCTTAATTTATTTGAAATAGGGTGGCAGCTACGGTTTAACTGTAAACCCAAAGATACCTTTATGTAATAACATCCTACACTATATTTGTTATTTTTACTTTATTTCTATACCTACCTGGATCGTTTGAGAAAATTTGCCATCTGTCAGGCAGACTTCTGAAAATAAGAGAAGCATCTCGTCTTATATGATCACTATCATACCGTCCACAATTTGAGGAAACCAGGAAGTAATCTATCATGGACATTATGGACATATAAGTATTATATATTTCTTTGAAATACAGCATTGTCTTATATGGTAAACAGCTCTGAGTGCTCTGTTAGAGACTCTTTGTCACATAATAGCTATATTTCATGTAGTTGAGTCCGTACCTTCTCTATTCAGCTGCATAAGTGGTTGTGCCTTGGGCATCAGATTTTATTTTTGTATTTAAAGCTGTGCAGACAGGGACCTGGTTCCAGGGCAGGCTCCAATATAGTGGTGAGAGCTAGCGGCGCCCATTGAGTGTGGCGCCCTGTTCGGCTGCTCTATTTGAACATGCCTGGAGCTGGCGCTGCCCCCTGCAGTGCAACACAATGCAAATTAATTTTTTTTTTTTTTAATATTTGCCAGCCACTCTATATAGGCACCAATAGAATGTCAAGTCTACTTTCTTCCATCCAGATGAATGAAAATCCTTTTTTCATAGGAATCAAAAAAACCTATTTTCAAACCCCCCCCCCCCAAAAAAAAAAAAAAAAAGCATTGACGTAACATTGACAGGAGCAGTAAATCTACACATGTGCACATATATTAGCTAACTATTTGTACTTTATTAGAGGTTTGGTTGTGTGAGGCCTAATAAAATGCATGTGTAGATGTTTTATTTCTTAACTTTTAAGGTTTAAGTTATTTTTCAAATAATTGTTTATTTTGACCTCAAGCTTATGTTCTATCAGGCAGACAACTGCTTTAATATTATGAATGATGTGGAAAGTTAATATATAATTTTATAGATTAAAAGCATCTGTATTTCTTGCATTCAGTTTAAACATGATCACCGGGATATCCTTCTCACTCCAGCAGTTAATTGCAGCAGAGGGCTACAGCAAATCCAAAAATGTGAGCAAGGTGTTATTGGGAGAGCTATTGATAACACTCAAATAGATGTGAAACTTTCTATAACCTAAGGTTTTTCTTGCTGTATTTACACTTTCAATGAATGTTAGTGCAAGCTTGGTGACCATCTATTTCACACTCAGGGCCTAATTCAGACCTGATGGCTAGGCTGCGTTTTCGTACAGCGGGCGATCAGGTCTAAACTGCACATACTTATGCACCGCAATGCACAAGCGCGTTGCATGGGTACACAGCGGATTGTCGCTCAGTGATGGGTTTGTGCGAAGGATCCATTCGCATAGGCGTTCGCAAGGAGATTGACAGGGAGAAGGCGTTTGTGGGTGGCAACTGACCGTTTTCAGGGAGTGTGTGGAAAAACGCAGTCGTGTCCATGCGTTTGCAGGGCGGGTATCTGACATCAGTTCCAGCCCTGAACAGGCTGACATGATCACAAAGGCTGAGTAAGTCCTGGCCTGTGTTTGTACAGCTCTGCCACACATGCGTTCGCACACTTGCACAGCTAAAATACACTCCCCCCGTAGGCAGCGACTATCTGTTCGCAGCAGTGAAAAAAATGCCTGCTAGCGATCAGGTCTGAATTAGGCCCTCAGAGAGGCTATGTTCTTCATTGAAGTTAAATTTGTGAATCTGCTGTGTATAAGACACAAACCTGCTCACACTAACAAAACTTTATCTCTAATGTCAAAGTACTTACATGCAGGTTATGTTGTCAGTAGTTATAATATAAAAAGAGGTTACAGTTAAAACGTAATGTACTTTAAGTCTAAAACACACACTAAATTCTAAAACACATACATACCCCTCTGTATGGTCCACTTCGTCTTTCATAGCCATGAGCATCTTCATAATCTCTGTAATCTGGATCATTGTAATCGTCATAACGATGACACCCTTCATCCTCTGGCCTTCTAACGACATTTACTACTCTGTGATATTCACCCTTAACACACATAAGGAAAAGTATGAGAATTAGCTGGGCTTGAAGTACAACCTCTCCCTTTAAGCTCTAATGGGTTTATATAGTAAACTAAACAAAGACTTTTCAAAGGCTCTGATTACCAGCATCTTTGCCCACAGAATTTAAAACAGCAATACTATTAGTTACAAAAAACATTTTTATCCTTTATTAGTTATAAAAACCAGGTGTGTTTTGCACTTGATAAAATTATTGCTTTAAATTTTGCGGGCAAAATATCCTTTATCCAATTATATCTCCTGTGAACAAAATATTTTTTCAGCTGAAAACACACAGGTTTTGTGAATCATGTGTATTTTTCCTGCCGCAGCCCCAGGTGAAGCAAAATTCACGACAAGCCATGGCAACCCCTACAGTCAGTGTCCCGCAGCTGCTGCAGCGACAGCAGGTAGGGCACCCGGAACCTGGCGCTCAGACCTATGCCTCGCATACCCCCCCCGAGTGCCCCGGTCAGGCAGATCCTCTACCAACAGAGCCGGAGGGGAGCAGGTTCACAACAGGCTTGCAAGTACTCAGTCTAAAATAAATCCACTGCATTAACACAAGGGTTATATAATAAGTTCTGATCTCAGAAAGGTGGAGATTTTTCTGCGATTCTGACTCTTGGGATATTACGTGGCAATTGTTTTAAAGGCAAAAGCATTCTGATTTTCCTTTAAAAATGAAATTCCTGCTTTAAGTCCCAAGTCAAAAACCACCAAACAATTTGCAATTTCAAAATCGGAACCCATTACATTAACACATAAGTTACATTCAGAAGATCTAAGCATAGAGAGCTTTAGATGTAGACAGCAAGTGCATATACAGTCATTGTGGATAATTTTTTTTTTTTTTAATTAAACCTTTATTGCAATTTTTCAAGAATAAACATTTAATGGGTCAACTAAAGGTTTCCTGAAATGCAAGTCATTTTCATTTAGTAATTTATCGGCCAGCAAAATTGAAAATGTGAACAATTAAGGGGCAACTAAACCAAATAATGCAATAGGGGAAATTCAATTGTTATCACCGCTTGATCTCCTGTCTAAAGCCGCAGGGGTGATATTCAATTGATGCTTGTTCTCACGCCCATTAGTGTCGGGTTTAGCTGCGTAAAACAACTAAACTTCACTAAACTAATGGGCGCAATCATGAAAAGTGCAGTTTGGCCAGCAAAACAGGGCACGTCTTTGCACATTTCAGCTCGCCACCCCCAGGGAGTACGAGCTGAAATGCCGGCACTGGGAGCAGGTTGTGCCCGACAGGAGTAAAAATTTAATAACGCTGTCAGGCATGCAGGAGAGACAGCTGCCTGCACTAGCAATTGAATTCCCCCTGTAGAAGCTGTCACAGAAATGGTCAGACAGATAAGAGACAGGGCCTTGTTTGTAAAAGCTACACTTCCTTAACACAAAATTTCCCCATTACAGGGGGTGTTGGGGAGTATCTTGCAAACAACATCTACAGGTTAGGGTTGTTATGTTCAGATTTAAATATTTAATAGCCCAGAGTTGTCAATTATTACAGAAATGTTTTCAGAATTTGAAACTGCAGAGGGCAGTAAAATTGGTGGTCACTATGCCACGTGTGATCCTCACATTTCCTGTGGCCTCTGATTTTCTTGATTCAGGAGTACCTATTGCGTGACAATTACTTTTTATGGGCTCTGACCATAGCCAAGTCTGCCCACATACAACATGGTAGTAGCAACTGATAGCATATATATATATATATATATATATATATATATATATATATATATATATAAGGGACAATATATAATTTACTGGACAGCAAGGAAATAGAATTACTTACATCTGGAGGAATTTCACGTGGAGGCAGGCGATGTCTAGGAAGCCGCTCATACTCACTCCACATCTCATCTTTTCTGTACTCCACTTAATTATAGAAATAAAAATGCTATTAAATGGATCTACTCCCATTGCATGTCATACAGTGCACTTATCTGGGTGAACATTAGTTTCAATTTATTTAGTATCAATTTAGTGAAATAATGGCAGTAGACATGCAAAGCTACTACTTCTAAAAAATGTATAAATGTGTGTTTATTCTCAAACCGAGTAGTATACATATCTTATATGGTGAATCAAATCAGGTAGCTTGACGTTCATGTACACATCCAGCTTTTACTGTGGCTACTGCAGCTTTATAGGATACTGTTGGACAGGAGCCTGCTCCCTGGATGCACCCAATAATTAAGTCTTAATGATGCTATATGGGAGGTCAAAATTTCACTGTACAATCTATATAATAATGAAGGGTGGTCTGTCCCACCTCAATCATGCACAGTGAGAATGGGGGCGCATGTTGAGGGTGTGCATCACCAATTGCAACAAATGCAGCAAGAGATGGGACAGATCACCAGGAGAAGATAGAAGCCCCGGTAAGAATGATTTGAAGGGGGCAGGCTGTAGTAACCAAGCACATGCCTTGTCCATTTTACTAGATAGAGATATATATATATATATATATATATATATATATATATATATATATATATATATATATATATATATATATATATATATAAATATAGATATATATATATATATATATATATACACACACACACACACACACACATAAACATGTATTATGTACTTATCTTAAGATTAGTTTTGATTACACCATATTTAGCTGAGAATTTGCATCATTAAAATATTAATTTATTTGCAGCTCATAAATTAGTCACATTTAAAGTGAATTTTTAGTTACATGTGCTTAAACGTACTCTTATTCCTCAGATATATTGTTATTCACTAGAAACGACTTGCATTCAAACTCAGCTTCAGTTACTAAAAACAAACAAAAAAAAAAGTTACAGTTAACATGAAATACAACAAACAAACATTAATCAGCATAAAAAAGAGAAAGTATGGCACATGTGCCGCTATATAAAATATTGAGATCTAGCTTACCTAAAATTAGGTTTGTGTAAATCATTCAGTATATAAGAAACATCTGTTTATTATTATACATCTGTTTATTATTAGAGGTGGCACATCACTTTATTTTTCTTGTTTTTTAACCATTAGCTAAAGAAAATAAATAAATAAATACATACAAGAAACATCATTGGAGATGTGGTCTAAAAGAACTTCCCAAAAGAAAAAAAAAAAAAGGCTTGGCTTTTGGCGATTTATTTTTCACCACAATTACACTGAAATTGCCAGTTTAGAGTTTCTCTTATGTGTTACATATACAAAGCATCAACAAAATCTACTTATCCCACACATTATGATCCTTAGCAAGACCACATAATACCAGCATCCAAGGACAAGACGGACAAGTATGAAAGGGGAAAACTTATCAACTAGTTCCCATTGTTTGGTGAGTGGTCTGAATTAATGGATCACAAACAGCACAGCATGTTATAAATTTTAAGCAGGACCCAAACTACAGTATCTTAAAAAGGCATCACCCTTCTTTTCATTAATTATAATGGATTTCTTTCTAATTGCATAAATTGATGATCCCCTCTTACTGTCACACATGCAGTAAGCACAGCGATGATGCAGAGCATTTCATGCCGTCTCCCCAGACCTCCTGCCAGAGATGCTGTCCCCATAGCTGCCAGTTTTACGGGGTGCATTAAGCCCCGAGTGGTGTGACAAGAGGGGAACAGGTGGAGAAGTTGGTGCATGCCTGCCCTGTCTTAAATGCCCCAGGCCCCCCGAAAGCCTTAATCCGGCCCTGGGTGCTTAAGCAATAATCACCCCATGCAGAGGCGGAACTACCGCCAGTGCAACCAGTGCGTTGCACTGGGGCCCGCCTCTGTCCAGGGGCCCACAGCATGTAATGAGTCAAACTGACTCTTACATGCTGCTGTGGGCAACCGCTGCCCGCAGCGCACAGCCGCCCAGAGAGGAGAGGAGCAGCGGTACGGGGGAAGGAGGTGGAGGAGGGAGCCCCAGTGCCAGATATGCTCCCAGTGCCAGATATGCTCCCATTGCCAGGTACACATGTCCCCCCAGTGCCAGATATGCCCCCAGTGCCAGGTATACATGTCCCCCCCAGTGCCATATATGCCCCCAGTGCCAGATACACATGTCCCCCCAGTGCCAGATATGCCCCAAGTGCCAGGTATACATGTCCCCCCAGTGCCAGATATGCCCCAAGTGCCAGGTATACATGTCCCCCCAGTGCCAGATATGCCCCAAGTGCCAGGTATACATGTCCCCCCAGTGCCAGATATGCTCCCAGTGCCAGGTATACATGTAGCCCCCCCCCCTCCTGCTCACCGTTGCTCCTCTCCTGTGTGTGTCTGTGTGAGGGGAGGAGAGCACAGCCTGCGCCTCTCCTTTCCCTCAGTCTCCGGCGGGTGCAGGTGTCTCAGTTCAATTCAGCGCCGATCCATGAGCCAATCAAAGCTCGCGGTCCGGTAGCCTTGGCTGCCGGTCCGCAAGCTCTGATTGGCTCACGAGCTGCGCTGAATTGAACAAAGACACAGAGGGGCAGGAGAGGAGCAGGCTGCGCTCTTCTCCCCTCACATCAGCGGCATTGAGCAGCAGAGGGAGGGACGATGAGCAGCGGCCCGCCGGTGTGGGTACGGCGTACCCACGGCTAATTCTTAAGGGTACGCCGTACCCACCCGTACCCACACACTTGCACCGCTGCCCACCACCAACTATTTCCTTTAGTAATTAGGTGGCGAGCCACCAAGCCCGAAGCGAGCCCGCAAGGGTACTTTTCGGGTACCCTGTTCGGCCGTAGCTCCTCCCCTAGGTACGTCACAAGGTCCCTTCTCCCACTCCGATATAGAACCAAGGTTGGTTCTATATCGGAGGGGCTGAAGGGACCTTATGACGTATTGAGGGGAGGAGCTACGTCACCAGGGGGAGGAGCTACGGGCGGACAGGGTACCCGAAAAGTACGCTCGCCACGCTTCGGGCACGGTGGCTCGCTCCGCTCACCACCTAATTACTAAAGGTAATAGTTGGTGGCGTGGATAGTAGAGGAACTATCCCGCTGGCCTAGCTCCTCCCCCTTGCGTCGTAACTCCTCCCCTTACGGAAAAGGTCCCTTAGCCCACTTGATTCTAGCATCTACCATAGAACCAACCATGAGAGCAGTCACACACCTGATATAGTAAAAGACTGACTAAAAGTGAAACTAAAGCTTACCACAAAATACATATTTTAAGTATCTACAAGAACACACTGACATGTAGATATATAAGGACAGTGCTATGTGGCTGTGTATTAACGCGGCATGCTGCCATTCGGGACTGGCATACCAGCAGCAGGGGCTCCCCTGTTCCTTGGCAGCACATCAGGCACCGGCTTATCAGGCAACATTGCGGAAAAACACAATGCGGGTTACGTGTGAGGCAGCAGCAGCCGCCCGGGCTCTGTCACATACAGCCAGCAGCAGGGTGCACAGTCACTTCCCCATCACTTTTTACACGGCCCCGGCCGGCTGCAACCGGGACCCATGCCGGTCTCCTCTGCCGCTCGCAGCTACCCTGTAGGGAACACAGGAGATCTCACGCTCAATAGCAATTGCAGCAGCATACCGTATACAGTTGGCTCCAGGTCACAGACAGGCGACGGACACTTCCCGTGCTGCCCCGCGCTGCTATGATGACGTCATCACTCAGGTACTGGTCGCAGCGCCGGCCAGGGAGTTTGACGTCACACGTGGGGCGGTCTCGCAGGCTGCGGCGTGACGCTGAGTACGTACATCATCTTAATAATAATAATCATACATCTATACACGGTCTGTGCTACCCCAGTGCACGGTGTATCTGCGTGTGGCCGGCATAAGTAGAAATCAGGGCTTCCTGGTCGGCGGTGGTAGCGTGCTCTACTGTCCTTTCCTTTCCTCTGGAGAAGAGACAATATACTGGCAGCAGAGTGAGTCTGATGTCTCCCGGTGTTCCCTCCCCCGTACGGTTGTGTCTATGTTGCCTTCGTGCAGTGTACCGACTGCATATCATTCTAGCACCCTGCAACTTTCAAATCCTGTGCAGTTCCTCTTACCTGCCTTGGGTGTTCGTTCTCTGCTCTGGTGCTTCTCAGCACACACAGGTCTGTACCACAGCACTGAGTAACAGATCAGAGTGTGCTGAGAAGAACTACAGCAGAGTGCGACACCCCAGACAGGAAAGGTATGTATGTGTGTATCAGTAGCGGATCTTGCCACGGGCAAGCAGGACTTTTGCCCAGGGTGCCGCCTTCCGGAGGGCGCCGCACCGTGGCAAGATCCGCCACTGCTGCCCGCTGTGTCCCCCGTCCGCTGCCGTCCCCCTCCTGTGAAGGGACAGCGTCTAGTTTCCCTTCGTGGAGAGTAACTTTGCTGAGCGGTGCGCGATGACGTTATCGCGCACCGCACATAGCATCTAGTTTCCCTTCGTGGAGAGGACCTTTTGCTGTGCGGTGCGCGATGACGTCATTGCGCACCGCTCAGCATTCAAGCGGCGCTAGCAATGTACAGGGGGCGTAACTGACCACGCCCCCTGTATTAGGTCACGCCCCTTTTCCTGCCCGGAGCGCAGAGCGCCCTTGAACCGGCCCTGGTGTGTGTGTGTGTGTGTATGTATATATATATATATATATATATATATATACACACACACACACACACACACACACACACACACACACACACACACTACTCCAAGAATAAAGGCACTGGAGGCAATGGATTCAGAAACGATGTGCATTGAAAAGCGACAGCTGTTTCAGGGCAATAGCCCTTTCCTCAAGCAGCAACAACACCAATGCTGTTTTGTCCAGCATTTGGTGGTGTTGCTGCTTGAAAGGGCTGTTTCCCTGAAACAGCTGTCGCTTTTCAATACACATCGTTTCTTAATCCATTGCCTTCAGTGCCGTTATTCTTGGAGTAGTGCATTGATAATTTGAACGTTGCACGGAGGCTGGTTGTGATATTTAACCCTGTGAGTGCCGACTGCATTGTATATGTGTGTGTGTATGTATGTATGTATGTATATATATGTGTACATATATATATATATATATATATATATATATATATATAATAAGAATTTACTTACCGATAATTCTATTTCTCGGAGTCCGTAGTGGATGCTGGGGTTCCTGAAAGGACCATGGGGAATAGCGGCTCCGCAGGAGACAGGGCACAAAAAAGTAAAGCTTTTACCAGATCAGGTGGTGTGCACTGGCTCCTCCCCCTATGACCCTCCTCCAGACTCCAGTTAGGTACTGTGCCCGGACGAGCGTACACAATAAGGGAGGCAATTTGAATCCCGGGTAAGACTCATACCAGCCACACCAATCACACCGTACAACTTGTGATCTAAACCCAGTTAACAGTATGATAACAGAAAGAGCCTCTTAAAGATGGCTCCTTAACAATATAACCCGAATTTGTTAACAATAACTATGTACAGTATTGCAGATAATCCGCACTTGGGATGGGCGCCCAGCATCCACTACGGACTCCGAGAAATAGAATTATCGGTAAGTAAATTCTTATTTTCTCTATCGTCCTAAGTGGATGCTGGGGTTCCTGAAAGGACCATGGGGATTATACCAAAGCTCCCAAACGGGCGGGAGAGTGCGGATGACTCTGCAGCACCGAATGAGAGAATTCCAAGTCCTCTTTTGCCAGGGTATCAAATTTGTAGAATTTTACAAACGTGTTTTCCCCCGACCACGTAGCTGCTCGGCAGAATTGTAATGCCGAGACCCCTCGGGCAGCCGCCCAAGATGAGCCCACCTTCCTTGTGGAATGGGCCTTAACAGATTTAGGCTGTGGCAGGCCTGCCACAGAATGAGCAAGTTGAATTGTGTTACAAATCCAACGAGCAATCGTCTGCTTAGAAGCAGGGGCACCCAACTTGTTGGGTGCATATAGTATCAACAGCGAGTCAGATTTTCTGACTTCAGCCGTCCTTGAAATGTATATTTTTTAAGGCTCTGACAACGTCCAACAACTTGGAGTCCTCCAAGTCGCCAGTGGCCGCAGGCACCACAATAGGTTGGTTCAGGTGAAACGCTGATACCACCTTAGGGAGAAAATGCGGACGAGTCCTCAGTTCTGCCCTATCCGAATGGAAGATTAGATAAGGGCTTTTATAAGATAAAGCCGCCAATTCAGATACTCTCCTGGCGGAAGCCAGGGCCAGTAACATAGTCACTTTCCATGTGAGATATTTAAAATCCACCTTTTTCAATGGTTCAAACCAATGGGATTTGAGGAAATCTAAAACTACATTTAGATCCCACGGTGCCACCGGAGGCACCACAGGAGGCTGTATATGCAGTACTCCTTTAACAAAAGTCTGTACCTCAGGAACTGAGGCCAATTCTTTTTGGAAGAATATTGACAGGGCCGAAATTTGAACCTTAATAGATCTCAATTTGAGACCCATAGACAATCCTGATTGTAGGAAATGTAGGAAACGACCCAGTTGAAATTCCTCCGTCGGAACACTCCGATCCTCGCACCACGCGACATATTTTCGCCAAATGCGGTGATAATGTTTCGCGGTGACTTCCTTCCTTGCCTTAATCAAGGTAGGAATGACTTCTTCTGGAATGCCTTTCCCTTTTAGGATCTGGCGTTCAACCGCCATGCCGTCAAACGCAGCCGCGGTAAGTCTTGAAAGAGACAGGGACCCTGTTGTAGCAGGTCCCTTCTCAGAAGCAGAGGGCACGGGTCGTCCGTGACCAACTCTTGAAGTTCCGGGTACCAAGTCCTTCTTGGCCAATCCGGAGCCACTAGTATTGTTCTTACTCCTCCTCACCGTATAATCTTCAATACCTTTGGTATGAGAGGCAGAGGAGGAAACACATATACTGATTTGTACACCCAAGGTGTTACCAGTGCGTCCACAGCTATTGCCTGTGGATCTCTTGACCTGGCGCAATACTTGTCCAGTTTCTTGTTGAGGCGAGACGCCATCATGTCTACCATTGGTCTTTCCCAACAGTTTACTAGCATGTGGAAGACTTCTGGATGAAGACCCCCCTCTCCCGGGTGAATATCGTGTCTGCTGAGGAAGTCTGCTTCCCAGTTGTCCACGCCCGGGAAGAACACTGCTGACAGTGCTATTACGTGATTCTCCGCCCAGCGAAGAATCTTGGTAGCTTCTGCCATTGCACTCCTGCTTCTTGTGCCGCCCTGTCTGTTTACATGGGCGACCGCCGTGATGTTGTCCGACTGAATCAACACCGGTTTTCCTTGCAGGAGTGGTTCCGCCTGGCTTAGCGCATTTTAGATTGCTCTTAGTACCAGAATGTTTATGTGAAGAGACTTTTCCAGGTTCGTCCATACCCCCTGGAAGTTTCTTCCTTGTGTGACTGCTCCCCAACCTCTCAGGCTGGCGTCCGTGGTCACCAGGATCAAATCCTGTATGCCGAATCTGCGGCCCTCCAATAGATGAGCCTTTTGCAACCACCACAGAAGATATACCCTTGTCCTTGGCGACAGGGTTATTCGCAGGTGCATCTGAGGATGCGACCCTGACCATTTGTCCAACAGATCCCTTTGGAAAATTCTTGCATGGAATCTGCCGAATGGAATTGCTTCGTAAAAAGCCACCATTTTTCCCAGGACTCTTGTGCATTGATGTACAGACACCTTTCCTGGTTTTAGGAGGTTCCTGACAGGTCGGATAACTCCTTGGCTTTTTCCTCGGGAAGAAAAACCTTTTTCTGAACCGTGTCCAGAATCATCCCTAGGAACAGCAGACGTATCGTCGGAAAACAGCTGCGATTCTTGGAATATTTAGAATCCAGTCGTGCCGTCGAAGAACTACTTTAGATAGTGCTCTTCCGACCTCCAACTGTTCTCTGGAACTTGCCCTTTTTAGGTCGTGCAAGTAAGGGATAATTTAGATGCCTTTTTTCTTTGAAGAAACATCTTTTCGGCCATTACCTTGGTAAAAAGGCCCGGGGTGCCGTGGATAATTCAAACGGCATCGTCTGAAACTGATATTGACAGTTCTGTACCACGAACCAGAGGTACCCTTGATGAGAAGGACAAAATTTGGACATGGAGGTAATCCTTGATGTCCAGGGACACCATATAGTCCCCTTTTTTCCGGTTCGCTATCACTGCTCTGAGTGACTTTATCTCGATTTGAACCTTTTATGTAAGTGTTCAAAACATTTTAGATTTAGACTATGTGTCACCAAGCCGTCTGGCTTCAGTACCACAATATAGTGTGGAAAAATAATACCCTTTTCCTTGTCGTAGGATGGGTACTTTGATTATCACCTGCTGGATATACAGCTTGTGAATTGTTTCCAATGCTGCCTCCCTGTCGGAGGGAGCCGTTGGTAAAGCAGACTTCAGGAACCTGCGAGGAGAAGATGTCTCGACTCTCCAATCTTTACCCCTGGGATAATACTCGTACGATCTAGGGGTCAACTTGCGAGTGATCCCACTGCGCCCTGAGACTCTTGAGACTACCCCCCCACCTTGAGTCCGCTTGCACGGCCCCAGCGTCATGCTGAGGACTTGGCAGACGCGGTGGAGGGCTTCTTTTCCTGGGAAAGGGCTGCCTGCTGCAGTCTACTTCCCTTACCTCTATGTCTGGGCAGATATGACTGGCCTTTTGCCTGCATGCCCTCATGGGAAAGGAAAGATTGAAGCTGAAAAGACGGTGTCTTTTTTAGCTGAGATGTAACTTGGGGTAAAAAAGGTTGGATTTCCCAGCTGTTGCTGTGGTCCCCAGGTCCGATGGACCGACCCCCAAATAACTCCTTCCCTTTATACAGCAATACTTCCATCTGCCGTATGGGATCTGTATCACCTGACCACTGTCGTGTCCCTGACATCTTCTGGGAGATATGGACAACGCACTTATCTTGATGCCAGAGAGCAAATATCCCTCTGTGCATCTCACATACATATATATAGAATGCATCCTATTAAATGCTGTACATGAATAAAATATTTTTAGTCAGGGAATCCGACCAAGCCAACCCAGCACTGCATCTCCAGGCTGATGGCGATCGCTGGTCGCAGTATAACCACCGTATGTGTGTATATACTTTTTAGGATATTTTTCCAGCTTCCTATCAGCTGGCTCCTTGAGGGCGGCCGTATCTGGAGACGGTAACGCCACTTGATAAGCGTGTGAGCGCCTTATCACCCTAAGGGGTGTTTCCCAACGTACCCTAATTTCTGGCGGGAAAGGGTATAACGCCAATATTTGCTATCGGGGTAACCCTACGCATCATCACACACTTCATTTTATTTTATCTGATTCAGGAAAAACTACAGGTAGTTTTTTCACTCCCACATAATACCCTTTCTTGTGGTACTTGTAGTATCGGAAACACGTAACACCTCCTTCATTGCCCTTAACGTGTGGCCCTAATGAGAAATACGTTTGTTTATTCACCGTCGACACTGTATTCAGTGTCCGTGTCTGTGTCTGTGTCGACCGACTGAGGTAAATGGGCGTTTTTTTAAAAACCCCTGACGGTGTTTCTGAGACGCCTGGACCGGTCCTAATAGATTGTCGGCCGTCTCATGTCGTCAACCGACCTTGCAGCGTGTTGACATTCTCACGTAATTCTCTAAATAAGCCATCCATTCCGGTGTCGACTCCCTAGAGAGTGACATCACCATTACAGGCAATTTCTCCGCCTCCTCACCAACATCGTCCTCATACATGTCGACACACACGTACCGACACACAGCACACACACCGGGAATGCTCTGACAGAGGACAGGACCCACTAGCCCTTTGGGGAGACAGAGGGAGAGTCTGCCAGCACACACCAAAAACGCTATAATTATATAGGGACAACCTTATATAAGTGTTTCTCCCTTATAGCATCTTTTATATATATACAATATCGCCAAAATCAGTGCCCCCCCTCTCTGTTTTAACCCTGTTTCTGTAGTGCAGTGCAGGGGAGAGCCTGGGAGCCTTCTCTCCAGCTTTTCTGTGAGAGAAAATGGCGCTGTGTGCTGAGGAGATAGGCCCCGCCCCTTTTTCGGCGGGCTCGTCTCCCGCTATTTTTGAAGTTAGGCAGGGGTTAAATATCTCCATATAGCCTCTGTGGGCTATATGTGAGGTATTTTTTGCCTCTAATAAGGTTTTTATTTGCCTCTCAGAGCGCCCCCCCCAGCGCTCTGCACCCTCTGACTGTTGTGTGAAGTGTGCTGAGAGGAAAATGGCGCACAGCTGCAGTGCTGTGCGCTACCTTTATGAAGACTCAGGAGTCTTCAGCCGCCGATTTTGGACCTCTTCTCTCTTCAGCGTCTGCAAGGGGGCCGGCGGCGCGGCTCCGGTGACCATCCAGGCTGTACCTGTGATCGTCCCTCTGGAGCTAGTGTCCAGTAGCCAAGCAGCAAATCCACTCTGCACGCAGGTGAGTTCACTACTTCTCCCCTAAGTCCCTCGTTGCAGTGATCCTGTTGCCAGCAGGACTCACTGTAAAGTAAAAAACCTAAGCTAAACTTTCTCTAAGCAGCTCTTTAGGAGAGCCACCTAGATTGCACCCTTCTCGTTCGGGCACAAAATCTAACTGGAGTCTGGAGGAGGGTCATAGGGGGAGGAGCCAGTGCACACCACCTGATCTGGTAAAAGCTTTACTTTTTTGTGCCCTGTCTCCTGCGGAGCCGCTATTCCCCATGGTCCTTTCAGGAACCCCAGCATCCACTTAGGACGATAGAGAAATATATATATATATATATATATATATATATATATTATAATATTATGGGTGGCTGTTTAGCAGGGCGCCACAGAAAGGGCGGGTTTTGCCTTAATAAAATCGTGCAGGGCGCTGCACCCTGCTAAAACAGCCTAGAGTGAACAATAAATTATGTTTTTTGTACTGAATTATTTTGGTTGAAGTTTTTTAGTATTTTAGTATATCAGGTGTGACTGTTTTTATGTGCTCTATAACAACGGGGGCTGAATGTCTTTCTTGCTTACTCATCCCATAATACTGGCAGCTATGGGGACCTCTGAGCTGGAGTGTCTGGGGAGACTGCATGGAGGAAATGCTCTGCTTCGTCAGTGAGCTCGTTGCATGTGTGACCAGCTCCGGGTGTCGTTACCTTGAACAGCACATGCAGCCCTGGACAACCTGTGGCTCTTCAGCTGTTGTATAACTACAAGTCATAGCATGCCCTGCTACACTTTTGCTATTAGGAAATGCTAAAACTGTGGAAGCGCATGCTGGGATGTGTAGTTTTACAACAGCTGGAAAGCCATGGGTTGGCCAGGCCCGAGTACGTGTATTCAGTACTTCCAGTGCTTATACAAGTCCTTCATTTACTGTTATGTATTTTCTAAACAATAAGTTAAGTAATTAGGCCATTATAATTGAAAACCTAAAGAATAAGTCTATGATGCATATTTAAGACTTTTGGGTCTTGGCTAAATTCACAACCCTATAACATGCTTTGCTCTTTGTGATCTGTTAACTCATACCACTTGCCATACAATGGAATGGAATCTGGGCAAATTTTCCCTTTTCATACTGGGCTAATTTGTGCATGGAATTGTTGTTGTTGTTGTTGTTTTTGTTATATTTATAAGGCGCCACAAGTGTTTCGCAGCGCCGTACAAAGGACCGTATAGGGAGACTAAACTTAGCATTACAGTAAATAAATAACAAAAATAGAGTACATGTAACAAAGAGCACCACAATTCTTAGAACATAATACAGCTAAGATGTAAGTGGTATCCGTTTAGATGGTCGACCATGTTATGGTCGACAGTCATTAGGTCGACCACTATTTGTCGACATTGACACATGAAAAGGTTGACATGAGTTTTTCACACTTTTTTTTTTTTTTTTTCTCTTGTGGAACTTTTCCATACTTTGAGCCACATGGACTACGATTGGGAACGGTAACCTGTGCCGAGCGCAGCAGAGCGAGGCACCTTGCCCGAAGCCTGGCGAGCGGACACTGTGCACTAATTGGGGTTCCCCGTCACTTTACGCAGAAAACTACACACAAAAAAAGAAAAGGAAAAAAAACCATGTCGACCTTTCATGCGTCGACTTTTTGTCCATGTTGACCATGCCAATGTCGTCCAATAATGGTCGACTTAATGACTGTCGACTGTAACATGGTCGACCATTCATACCGGAACCGATGTAAGTAGTGAGGTGCAAGCAAGCAGGAGGTAGCCTGATGGCAGTATGTAAGCGAAGCAGGGACGTTCAAGGCATGAGGAAGGGCTATGGAGGAGCTGCTTCAGGACTAGGTTATGCATCGGAAGGGTACGCTTTAATAAATAGGTGGGTTTTTAGTGCCCATTTGCAGCACGGGCAAAATCTTGAACTCGAGCATGGGAAGCAGTGACCAGGGCAGAGGAGAGGCGACGGCCATTGGCCGACCGTAGGGAGCAGGAGGGATTATGAAGGGAGAGGAGCTTGAAAAGGATTCTGTAGGGGAATGGGAGCCAGTGTGGATTTTGTCGAAGGGAAGTGGCAGATGTGGAGCGGCGGGAGAGGAAAATGAGCCTAGCTGTGGAGTTGAGGACAGATTGGAGGGGAGCAAATGAGGCCAGTGAGGAGAACATTGCAGTAGTTGAGTCGTGAGATGACCAGTGAGTGGGTGATAAGTTTAGTTGCACTCTAGAAGAGAAATGGATAGATATAGTTCTTTGGTTCACCCCCAGTGAGTAAATAAGACTATAAAAAGCTGGCTTTCCAGATCTTTGTTTGCACTCTTATATGGTTGCGTAAACAAATACTCAGAAATCTGGAGCGAGCTCGTGCCTCGAGGGGGTTGGGTTTAAATGCTGTTGCTGGCGTTTACCTCCCGTTGCAACAGCAACTCACCATCCTTGCATGAGTGGGCGAGGTAATTGGATTTACCCCACAGTATGTGTTTGGGACTACCTTCTGTTTTCAGTAATGTAGACCATTATGCTGATGCTATATAAAAAAAAACCTAAGAAAAACTTCTGTTTTGTTTATAGAAACTAAACTGGCAACTTCAGTGTTATTGTGGTTAAAAACAAATCCCTAAAAGCCAAGCAGTTTTTTTCTATGAGAAGTCTATATAGTCCCTTTTAAAAAAACAAAAACAATAAAAAACCCTTTTGTGTGTGTTATATTTTTAACATGCCAGTAACTAGTGTGAATTAACAAATCTTGAGTATACCGTGGCACAAGCCAGACCATTTTTCTTCTTCAGGGTCCATAGGCTCCACAGGACTACCATGGGGTTTAGGTGGTTTGGAATGAATGGGGCATCAAACAGTTAAAGCTTTCTGATCCCAGGATGCCCTGGATCTGCCTCACCTTTAACCTCTTCCCCATTCCAAGGCCATTCAGTTTCGTTTTGGTGCCGGTTGCAGCTGAATGCACCCTCAAGCTTTCAAGTACTAGAGCTAGCAGTGTCAGGCGTCCCAAGGGACACCGGTGCTGCTGCTCCATCACTCCTGTCAGCACTGCAACACTGGTAACGAGTCCAGTGTTTATGGTGGGCGCTGGTAAAGCAGATGCTGGCTAACGCTTTTTCGGGCTTGGGACCACAGCTGGACACTCGGAAAAGGTAAGGGACAGTTCAGGGTTGGAGACGCTCTGGAAGGCGCTTTATTGTGGAGACCAAGTCGCTCGTGTCTTCTGTTAGACCACCAGGGCTGATATATGATTAGCACGGGGAGGCTTGTAAGCTGGTTTAGTCCTGGGGGAAAATATCAGCAAAGGGGAGGTAGGCTCTCCCTTTAGCTCCTCCCTCGGCCCAGGGCGTGATTCTTTAAAGGTTTTCCTACTTTTTCTGGGCTGTAAATACAGTCCAGTTATTTATATGGCATGGAATATGTGTGTGCTATATAAATAACTGGTAATAAATTAAAAATAACGATGTCCAAAGGCAAGTCCTCTAAGGAGAAGGTGAAGTCTGGGGCTCCTATACTGTGTTATTTTCATTTTTGCATGACCTGTTCATTCAATGTAGACACATGATTTTGTGTAAGATGGTCTCTGAGGTGTTATGCTACACCAACACTAAAAATGGTGACCCCCATCACCTGTCCTAGAACCACCATGGGAGGCTTCTTTGTCTTCGGTTATGACTCTGTTAGTAGAACGCTTGCCAGTGCCTACTCTGACTCTACAACAGGGCTTACCTCAACTGACTCTCGCTGCTTTGTTGCCTTCCCCCCCCCCCCCCCCCCTCCTGTGCACCTCCATGGATGGACATGTTTTCACAGTCCGTCCAGATTTTAGCTCAGACATCAGTTGCCTTTAAAGATATGGCACAGTCCGAGAGACATGGGGCAGTTAAAGCGTCCAGGCGACTTGCATTCTTATGATTGTTGTTCTGATCAAGATGATATTGATGCCTCAATCTTTGGTTTTTGACCAGAACAAGGTGGATATTCCTTCCTTAGTCAGGGCACTATACCTGACATAGAGGAGGAGGAACCAGCTTCTAGACTTACGGGTCCTATTTTTAAGCCACAGATAGTCGTTCAGGCGGAGATCCCTCAGTCAGATCAGATCACTGAGCTCATGCATGAGGCCTGGAGTACTAACAGGAAGTTTCAGTTACCAAAAAAAGCTGGTTTGATATTTCCTTTCCCAAAGGGAGAATGTACAAAGTCGGTGGTTCCCCACTCTGTAGACGTTCATATAGCTCGGCTAGTAAAAAGCTCTACATTGCCCTGACTTCACTTTGCAGAGGCCTGGCGTCAGACTACCACAGACACCTGGGTGCAGCAAGTGGTGTCTCATGGATAAATTCTCACCTTTTCGGAAACTTCCTCTACAGCAGGTTTGCTGTATGGCCCGTCCAGCAGATCCTGTTAGGGCCATGGCTCTGCAACAGGCTATTCATACCCTTCTACAGTCAGGAGGTATGCCAGTTCTGTCATGTCAACAGCGGACAAGTTTTTATTCCACACTGTTCGTGGTCCACAAACCAAATAGCCCTTTCCAACGCATGCTCAACCTCAGGGCTCTAAACAAGGTTGTCCAAGTGCCCAGGTTTCGCATGGAAACCCTCTGTTCCATTGTCCTGGCATTGGAACGTGGATTTTATGGCAGCCTAGGACATTCAGGACGCTCACCTGCACGTGCCTATCAATGCCACCCATCCGTGTTACCTAAGGTTTGCCATTCTTCACCAGCATTATCAGTTTCGGGCACTGCCCTTCGGACTCTCTACGGCCCCTTGGATCTTTACCAAGATTATTGCAGTCATGGCTGCACATCTCGGGCGTCAGGGAGTACGAATTTTCCGCTACCTGAACGACCTACTGATCGATCCTGGCTCAGTCTCCGGAGGGTCTGCATACAGCATCTCCATTTGACCATTGCCTGTCTCCAGACGCACGGATCAACTGGTAGAAATCCTCCCTGTCTGTGTCTCAAAGGATATTACATCTGGGAGCCATCCTAGATTCTCAGGCTCTGAGGATTTTTCTGCCAGCAGACAACAGCTCTCCACTCTAGTCTACGCAGTTTTCTTCAACGCGAGCGAGTGTCCATATACTCAGCCATGCAGGTCCTGGGGTCCATGGTCTCCACCTTCGACATGGTGGAATACGGGCAGTTTCACTCCAGATCTCAGCAACACCTGATTCTGTCATGAACGGACAGTATTATTTTCTCAGAGCTCAGACAATGGTGTTGTCTCTAGAGGTTCGGCTGTCATTCTAGTGGTGGCTTCAGATGGTCGGCTAGTGCAGGTCCAATCCGACAACGTGACTACAGTAGCCTACCTCAACCATTAGGAAAGCACGCAAAGTGTAGTCGCCATGAGAGAGGTGACTCACATCCTCACTTGGGAAGAGCGCCATCTTCCGGTAATATCGGCAGTGTTCAACCCAGGAAGTGTACTTCCTAAGCCATAGAACTTCCCCTCAGGAGAGTGGGCTCCACATCCAGAGGTCCTTCAGGATCTAGTGGACAGGAGGGGTCGACCACCTGTCCACTAGATCAGCATAACTGCTGTTAACTCTGCTGTTGTATCACAGGGCAACGAAAATAAACACCTCAACCAGAGAATATAAATATGTTTAAACGGCACAAATCAAACCAATTCAAGGTGGGCACATAGGCCTATAAGATAAAAATAAACAAATGTTTAATGATTCCATAAAAAAGCTGGAAATGCTGGAGGCTAGACTTATCATTATCCCTAAACCTGGTAAAGATCTGACGAGTACCCCAGAACTACCGGCCAACTGCCCGTTTGAACTCTGATATTAAAGTGTTCACTAAGGTGTTTTTATACTGGGTAGACAAAAATAACACCCAACTGGTTTTCAACTTGCTAGGTTATAGTCTCAAAATCTCTCCCCCCCCCCCCAACCCTATGCTCCTTCTATCATTTGATACCGATGGAACTGGGCAGCGGTGTTCCCTCCCTCCTCTATTTTCCCAAACTATACAACCCCTAGCTATTTTTATTAGGAACCATGCTCAAATCTCGAGTATTTCGGTGGGCCAATTATTAGCACAATTTGTCTTTTTGCAGATGATGTGGTCCTTTGTTACTAACCCAGAGGTTTCCCATCCAGCAATTCATGCGGTGCTCCAGAGTTATTCTGATGCATCCTATTATAAATTAAACGCTTCCAAGATGGAAATGACCAGAGCCTACTCGTCTCCCTTAAATCTATGTATCCTTATGTGGCAGGATTCCATGATAGGGTACTTAGATGTTAGAATTCCTGCAGATATTCCTACTATAGACTGTAATTACTCTACTAGAGCAAAATGTCACACTGACAAAGTTGTGGAGTAATTGAGATATCTTGGGTGCTACAGTGAAGATAATGTTGCTCCGTAAGATGTTGTACCTCTTTCATGCCATACCATACATGTGGCCCCACACACTTACTAATCAATTTTTATAGGGTCTCCTCATCCTTCATATGGAAGGGGAAAAGTGCTAGACTTTCTCGGGACAGTCTGTTTGGTTCTACTAGAGGGGCTCTTGCTGCACCTAAATTAGAGTTCTGTCAACCTTCCAGTCTCTTGGCAACACCTTCTGACTGGTTTTAATTTCACCTCTCCTAAACCTTGGGTGGAAATTGAGTGTTATCTGGCTAACCCCATCCTATTAGAGGACCTCCCCTGGCTAGCTGGCGATTCCACATACTATTCTGATAAGTACACTTGATTCAGTAGACGGGATGTAATGACATCCGAGTTTGCAGGAGGTGCAGGGCGCCAGCTGAATTCTTTTTTTTTTTTAAGATCGTAATTTATAAGGCAAAACCATGTCTTGTGAATGACTGCCATTTTAAAAAAACGTCCGAGTTCGACCGGCATCCCGCACCTCTGGCAAACTCGGATGCCATTATATCCCACCTTTTATAAATGCTTGGTATCAGATGATTGCAATCACTGGAGGTATTGTGTTGCCCTCTGCCCAATTGCCTTTGAAGGCTGTGTCTAAACTAACCCTGGACCTCTCCCCATCGTCCTGGTTTGATCTGGCTCTAACCAAATGTACTGACCTCTTGGAGAATTCATTGATCAGGTTGTTTGCACAGTTGCAATTCCAATATTATTTTCCCTTCTGTGATTTCTATAATTATTTGTATGTTAGACACTGCCTTCAAACATTGCAAGTAGGCCCCCTGACCATGGTCCCTTCACCTTTTTACTTTAATTTCCAAATTGTATTCTCTGTCGTTTAAATGGTGCCATGTTATTGTGGTATAGCTATATCATGGACCCCTGTGAAACTTAA
Organism: Pseudophryne corroboree; assembly: GCF_028390025.1. Lineage (NCBI taxonomy): Eukaryota > Metazoa > Chordata > Amphibia > Anura > Myobatrachidae > Pseudophryne > Pseudophryne corroboree. Next base: position 491,095,111 of record NC_086449.1, on the reverse strand, counting down.
GTTTTCAGGTCAAACTAATTGGTAACAGAATTTCCATATTACCTTTTCTGATGAGAAGTGGAAGGGGATATTTCGGAATATATTTAAAATGTCTAAATGCATAAACAATTCTGAAATGCTTGTGATGTTACTACAAAGAATATACCACGGTTAGTAAGAGTTAACCAAAGATTAACCCCACAATATACATATATAGAAAACCACAGCACTCGCCACCCCAGAAGCGGGGTGCAGTGTCTGCACTCACCACTCATAGGGTGGGGTGCATGTAGCCCATGGCCACCTACCCAAATACATACAAATAGAAAATTCAGCACTCACCATAGCAAGCTCACTTGTGGGGTTAACCAAAGATTAACTCTTATTAACCGTGGTTAATATAATTCAGAGAAAAAAAAAAACAAATATATAATCTTATATGTAATGAACTACCGTATTTTTCGGACCATTAGACGCACCGGACCATAAGACGCACCTAGTTTTTAGAGTAGGAAAACTGGGAAAAAAAATATTCTGACTTCTAAGAGATTTCTGTGATTTCTCAGACTCAATACAGTGCAGTCTTCTGTCAGAGCCAGAACACACAGACACACACACATCAGAGCCAGCATACACACACACACTGACAGTACCAGTGGTTCCCTGCGTCTCCTGAGAAGGGAGGAGGTAGGGAGGAGGTGGGGGCGAGTGGGGGAGTCACCTGACGCCGGCTCTGCTGCTGAGATGTGGCCGCTCTGCTTATGACGGCACAGCAGCAGCAGCAGCATCCAGGACCCGCCGCTACCCGCCAGCCGCCGCTACCCGACAGGAGGGAGGAGGTATGAGGGAGCAGGGGAGTTACATGACGCTCTGCTGATGACGGCACAGCAGTAGCATCCAGGACCCGCCGCTACCCGCCAGCCTCTGCTACCCGCCGGCCGCCGCCACTACCCGCTACCCGCAAACGTCTTATTCGCTCCATAAGACGCACATACTTTTCCCCCCACATTTTTGGGGAGAAAAAGTGCGTCTTATGGTCCGAAAAATACGGTACTTACTGTTCTGCTCCGTTTTTGGTGAGAGCCCACAAGGCTATCAATGTGATTTTGAAATGTTACAAATTAACACAACATTGTATGTTGCTTAATTTTGATAGTGTGTATTAATGTGTTATGCTCTTGCACAAGAGATGGGATCACTCAAAAACTGCATTTCACTTGTATATGACACAATCTAAAAATTATTTTACACAAAAGTAGTAACCACACTGTAGTTGGAGATTCCCTTTAAAAAACTTATTATTTTGTGTCTGCAATGTAATTCTAAAATGTATTAATATATCTTTTGATAGAGACAATGAGCGGTGGTCTTGCACCCAGTAAAAGTACTGTGTATGTGTCTAATCTACCCTTCTCGCTGACCAACAATGACCTCCATAGGGTACGTATATGGTCTCAATCTCACCATGAAGAACAGTGTGGTTTAAAGGTAAATTTCCTATCTTGATGTGGTTTTTTTTTTTTTGTTTTTTTTTTCCTTCCAGATTTTTTCCAAATATGGACAAGTAGTCAAGTAAGTTTCTCATTATTCAAAACATTTCTTTGTGCACACAATATATCGAAAAAGGAAGGAAGGAAGGCTAATCTGTCCATTTGAGACCGAATACCAAAAACTTGATACTAACTACAATAATAGAAGTAGATTTTTCTTGTATTGTTTAAATATTGAAAAGTTAACCAATAATTACATTTCCACAGTGGCATCTGGCACTACAGGTGAGAGTATCCATATTGGTTCACTTTTGACCAAATATAAGTCAATGGAATGAAAAACATAACAAAAGATGATAACCCCAAATACTACAAGTTTTAAATGTACCTAAACTATTTTATTAATAGTATACTGTATATGCAATACACCATATATCATGTTTATCATACTTAGGGGGGTATCCAATTAGATGCAATAAAACATCGGGATTGAAAAATGGGAGGTTTTCCTGATGTTTCACTGTTGTTGTTTTTTTTTTTTTTTTACGGGGTATCCACTTAGATCTCCTGTTTAAATTATATATTATAATTTTTTTTATTTATTTTTTTACCAAAAAGACAGGTTCCATGAAACCTGTGCATTTTTAGTGCAGAAGCCCCCAAAATCCAGTGCTTATTGGGGATTTTGTTTCGCTTGGCATGTGAAACAAAATCCCCAGTAAGCTGTGGCGAACCCTCTAGTCAGTGATCCCCCAAGCCTGCCACAGCAGCTGGGTACTGCAGGGAGGGTGCCTGGAAGCTGGCACTCAGCACCGTGGCCAACATCCGCCCCTCTTCTCTTGCCCTGGGTACCCCGGCTAAGTGGTGGTCATGTGACTGGGTGGGGGGGGGAGCCGGAGCACGGGAGTCAAGGGAGCGGATGCATTGATGCAGGGCAGGGATCAGGTGACAGAGGGAGCCGGAGCTCAAGCTTTTATAAATACCCCACTTAATATTGTCACTTTCAATTCAGCTAGTTGATGGTCCTTCCCCAGATTTAAAGTGGGCTATAGGCCTTAATTCTTAATTCATCTACTCCAGTGTTGCTATTGCAGTATATTTTATCAATGTCCTTTTGAAAAATAACTTTCTCCAAAGTGTGATCTTTTTGGCAGACAGAAGGGTATACTGAACATACATTTAAAAAGAAGTGACATGAAGTGTACTGATTTATTACTCAGGTGGAGTTGATGAATAAATTGTTTGCCCGAGGTCTGAGTTTGAAAATAAGGTTATAAATACGCTTCAGCTATAATAGCTGTTTTTACAGTAAAATGCTAAACTGCCAATCCGTACAGTTCTTAAATTATATGTTAAACTTGCTTTGCAGGAAAATACATTGGGGGAAATTCAGTTAGGTGCAAGTTAGCAAGCTGCAAACTCACACTGTTAAACTAGCACACTTTGCCTTCATGCGCACACCCAAGAATCACACAATCCAATTTAAAAATTCCAATTTGCACTACTCGCAGCAAGGTTGTTTGAATTTTGTCCAAAAAAATGGACAGGGAAAAGAGCACGTAAACATGGGGAGACCTTCCTGGACTCCAATGTGAGTAACTGAATTCCCCCCCCCCCCCCCCATTGTTTTAAAGCCTGATATGTTTGTCATACTTTTTTTTTTTTGTTTTGTTTCATTTAGAGTTACTATTTTAAAGGACAAGGAGTCCCGTCGAAGTAAAGGAGTCGCATTTGTTTTATACCTAGATAAAGAGCCTGCACAGAATTGTGTTAGAGCTCTAAACAACAAACAAGTATGTTTCACGCAGAACATCATTATTTGTCTGTAATGTTCTCATCATTATAATTAGAACTACAATGTAAATGTATGCTTGTCATGTAGCTGTTCGGCAGATTAATAAAAGCAAGCATTGCAGTAGACAATGGCAGAGCAGCTGAATTCATCCGGAGGCGTAATTACACTGACAAGTCCAGATGTTATGAATGCGGGGTGAGTAAAACAAATTGTGATTTTAATGCTTTGTACTAACCACAACCTGCAGTGCATGTTGTAATATATTCTAAAAAGTGTAATTTGAATGTATACAGCGGAAATTTATATAAAAATGCACATCTAAAACCCAAGTCTTATACATCTATATCTCAGTTTAGTCTGCCCTAGGATAAAGCCAATGGTTTCCAAACTTTCTTGGATCATGACATCCTAGGCCAAAAGTTTCTAATTAAAATAAACATCAACAATTCTTAAATTAACTTGTGATTCCCCGTTATCCTTAGGCTAAGTTGGGTGGATCTGGACAGGTTTGTTCATGTATTTTATGATTGGCAGGCACCACATAGATTTGAGGCGATTGGCAATTGCACCCAGATAATGTATGCATGTGAGAGAAAGGGTTCATATAGTGAAGTACAGTAAAAACACCTTTAATTACATGATACACATAAAATATACATGAAATATTTAGCTCCACATGGAATGTATAAACAGCAAATCGTCCAGCACAGATCTAATGAATGTAGTTCCTGGAAGATCTATGAACTGAATGAACAGTTCAAAAACAGCACAATGCAGGTGAGTCTTTTATCTGCAGCCCTTGGTTTTAGAGAATAAATTGCACCTCAAGGGTACTATGGATTCTTAAAAATTTTTTAGAAACCATTCCATGGGAGGAAGGCCTCATAATGGTAACTGCAGACGTTCGCTCCCTATACTGAATTATTGACCACGAAAAGGGGGAAAGAGCCACTAAGAATTTTTTAGAAAAAAGTCAGTTAGACATCAAACTTCAAGAATTCATTAGTGAAGGAGTTCATTTTATTTTAACAAACCATTATTTTCTTTATGACGATTTTTATCTTCAAAAGGTAGGCACCAGGTTCGCTCCAAGTTACGCTAATATTTTTATGGGTCATTGGGAAAATGAAAAAATATGGAACAACAACCCATTTGGAGTGAACCTGGTGTCCTGGTCACGTTATATAGATGACGTCTTCTTTATATGGAAGGGAAGTCAAAGGTCCCTTGAGGAGTTTTTTACATACCTCAATACTAATGATGTCAACATCGAATTTTCATTTGTAAGCAGTGATACCACAGTAAATTTTTTAGATATCACGGTGTATGTAGAAGATGGCCATATACACACCAAATGCTTTATTAAGCCAACAGATTCGGGTACATTCCTACAAGCAATGAGTTGCCATCATCCCAACTGGCTGGGCTCTATCCCAGGTAGCCAGTTGAGGAGATTAAAGCGTAATTGCTCCAAGGAGGACAATTACCTCCAACAGGCGGAGGCTATGAAGGATAAATTTGTAGCCTCCGGTTACAAAGAGAATCATATCAGGGAAGCTACTAACCAAGTGGAGAGAATTGACAGGAGACACCTTTTGATTAAGAAGCCCAAGCGAAAAGATGATTTGTCAGCCTACAACTGGGCTTTTACAACCACCTATAACAGTCAATACAAACGGTTAGAGACTATCTTATCAAAACACTGGAAGATCCTAAAGAGAGACCCCATTATAGGTGAATTATTACCCAATAGACCAAAAGGCATCTATAGAAGAGCGCCCACCATAGGTTCGAAGGTGGTAAAGAGCTTGCTTCCTTCAGACAAAATCAAACCAGGTACGATAAATTCAAAAGGATTCTATAGATGTGGATCTTGTATCGGTTGTAAAGAGGTCAAAGGGGACAATAAAAAATTGACGGAAGTTCAAATTAACGGTAGAACAGAAAAAATCAATGAGTTCATAACCTCAAGAACGTGGTTTATGGGATTGAATGCACTTGTGGTCTTTACTATATAGGACGAACCTCCAGACCACTCAAAACTAGACTGGGGGAACACCTAGAAATATAAAGAAGGGCTTGCAAACCCATTCTTTATCCGAACACTTCAGATTAAAGCATGATAGTATAACGTCAGAGATCAGAAGGTTTTTTGGCCTGAAACATATATCAGGTCATCGTAGGCAAAGAGATCTGGCCACCCAACTGGCCAAGGTGGAAATTAAATAAATTTTTGAACTAGGGACTCTAAAGCCAGGAGGCTTTAATTTGGATTTCGATATCAAGTGGTTTTTATAGGCATTAATTGTGGTTCTTTTAATCAATTAGTGTGTCCCCGATTAACTAGTCCCACTATTCCTTATGCCCCTCTTTGTACTGAGGACCTATAACATATGTCTTTCTTGCCTAAACACTAGCACTTTCAGCATGGGCACCTTATTTCAAGCACTTTATTTCTAAAGATGTAATTCTTTGTTCAAACTATTGATTGTTTCTACCATGTGTCTCCAAAGAACTTTTATACGTATTTTTTAGAAGTCACATTTGTTTCTAGTTTTAATACAGTTTTTTTAAATGGTTTGTTCAATTGTTGGATTGCACAGGACTGCGTTTCCATAACAACAGACGGAGGCCGGCCGCTGGGCGGAGCCGTTTCCGGGGCAACGTGAGATACACATTATGGAACCCCCGGACGGAAATTACGCACTTAGCCGTTATGGCACGGACTGTAAGCTTTATGGGAAATGGAGTCCGTCCAGACCCGCCAGCGGAAGTGACGTCGCGGTACCACGGCAATCCGCTGCGGTACACAGCTGAAGGAGAGGCTGTTAAACAAATGATGGGAATAGGCATCAGCTGCGACCAGAAGGTTACCATTGGACAAGGGACATTTAAATATCAATGTTTGGAAGCTCCACATACGGACTCCTTGAAAAAGACCCCAGAATAGGGGTGGTAACGCGTCGGAGGGAACAGCAAAAGCCGCCCAGGACGGACGTGTGACTGTGACACCGGGAGACTTATTACAGCCTATTTGACACCAAGGGTGCCTGGGACTCGCCTGCATTGTGCTGTTTTTGAACTGTTCATTCAGTTCATAGAACTCCGGTAATTACATTCACTAGATCTGTGCTGGACGATTTGCTGTTTACACATTCCATGTGGAGCTAAATATTTCATGTATATTTTAGGTGTATCATGTAATTAAAGGTGTTTTTACTGTACTTCACTATCTGAACCCTTTCTCTCACATGCATACATTATCTGGGTGCAATTACCAATCGCCCCAAGAGAGAGCCAGACCAGAATTATCTCTGTAGACTATCCTGTAAACAACAGCGCCGGATAAGTGATACCTATCTTTTTTTTTTTTTTTCTTCTGCATGTTGTGGTGGAGGTTGGAGGAATCCTCCTTTTTGGGTATTCACCAATTTACTGCACATTGATATTATAGCGCACTAGACCGCAGTGTTGCATCTTGTTTTGTATACCACATAGATTTGAGGCTGGACCAACAACCTTTGCACCCATGCAAGTGCTGTACAGTGCCAGAGTGCCACAGCAGCCAGTTTAGGAACCACTGACCTATTCTACATATAAAGCAGTTCTTATCCGCAATTATGTTGCTCATACCTTAAAGTAAATTCTCCTTGAAAAGTTACATAGGTTCCCTAACTATGAAGCAAAAGTATCCTTGAAGACTTGCATGGTTACCCATGGATTTCCTGATCAAACTAAAGGATTGCTAGTCTGTGCTCTGTAGCATTGCCTGACAGGAAGCAAAGCCATCTTTTATTTGCTATGGCCAAGTAGTTCCTGCCAATAAAGTTTAGCAACCACTGGTTTTTAATAGGTACTTTAGGCTCTACCAACTGACTTGAGCTCAAGGATGGGACAGTTAAATACCAGCCATAATATCGTAAATGTACGAAGATTACAATTAGTAATGTTTGTTATTTTGCATAACAGAGCTGTAACATAAAAGTTTAGAAATCTGCCTCTTGCATTGTAACAAAGAAAGTAGTACTACCTCTCCAGTATAGTGAATCTGTTCATCTGTTATTTATGTAATCTCTCATGAGTAGGGCTGCATTCATCTTTCCCTCTATCCTGACTAGTCTCCCAGTTCCTGCCGATGAAAAACATCCCCACAACATGATGCTGCCACCACCATGCTTCACTGTAGGGATGGTATTGGCCTGGTGATGAGCGGTGCCTGGTTTCTTCCAGACATAACGCCTGGCATTCATGCCAAATAGTTCAATCTTTGTCTCATCAGACCAGAGAATTTTGTTTCTCATGGTCTGAGAGTCCTTCAGGTGCATTTTGGCAAACTCCAGGTGGGCTGCCGTGTGCTGTTTACTAAGGAGTGGCTTCCGTCTGGCCACTCTACCGTACAAGCCTGATTGGTGAATTGCTGCAGGAATGCTGTAGCTCCGACAGAGTGACCATCAGGTTCTTGGTCACCTCCCTGACTAGGGCCCTTCTCCCCCGATCGCTCAGTTTAGACAGCCAGCTCTAGGAAGAGTCCTGGTGGTTCCGAACTTCTATTTACGTATGATGGAGGCCACTGTGCTCATTAGGCCCTTCCAAGCAGCAGATATTTTTCTGTGCCCTTCCTAAGATTTGTACCTCGAGACAATCCTGTCAATGAGGTCTACAGACGATTCCTTTGACTTCATGCTTGGTTTGTGCTCAGACATGCACTGTCAAGCGTGGGACCTTATATAGACAGGTGTGTGGCTTTCCAAATCATGTCCAATCAACTGAATTTACCACAGGTGGACTCCAAATAAGCTGTAGGAAAACCTCATGGATGATCAGTGGAAACAGGATGCACCTGAGCTCAATTTTAAGCTTCATGGCAAAGGCTGTGAATACTTATGTACATGTTATTTCTTAGTTATTTATTTTTAATACATTTGCAAAAAAAAAAAAAAAAATTCACGTTGTCATTATGGGGTATTGTGTGTAGAATTTTGAGGGGGGGTGGGGGGGGGGAATGTATTCCTTTTTGGAATAAGACTGTAACATAACAAAATGTGGAAATAGTCAAGCGCCTTGAACACTTTCAGGATGCACTGTATATTACAGCATTTGGAAGAGATTCTTTACATGATGTGAATCCAAAAGAAATCCAACCATTCCACACATCCTTAGTTTCCTCCATGGGGAAGTCTGTAAAGGTATTGAGTTATCCTCACTAAAGTACCAGTGTCAGAGTTAGGTATTTTATTGGAGACGAATTTGACTTCACAACAATGGAAGGGGTGCAGAAACATATTATATATATATATATATATATATATATATATATATATATATATATATATAATATCTCCATGGAAGTCCTGCACTCACATCCGTAAATCATCAACTATGGGGTGCGCCCAGTAGAATCCACAGAATCCCTGTAGATCAACATATGTAGCAGTAGTTCCAGTTTCCTGGGGGGCACTCTCCTTTAAACATCATCACACGAATTTTCTTAATCCATAATAGGCTTTATTCGGTCTCGCAATTGGCTTTATTAAGTCGACGTTTCGGCTCTATCAATAGAGCCTTTATCAAGACCAGCCTTGCAAACAATTTTATAGTCAAGTGGTCATAACTAAAATGAGTATAACTCAACAGAACAACACTGAGGGTGGATTCTCGGTCACTCCAGCATCTTAACTTCATATAAATAGGGAAAATATCCTGGATAACTATCCATATAGAGACACCTTGGTCAATAAACCTCCCTGGAGGTCACAAATCCACATCCATTCAGTGTGGCTGGCATCATGAAGTTAAGATGCTGGAGTGAAAATCTGAGTCGGTGGGTGTCATGCCTGGTTGAACTGACATGGAATGACCTCAAGGTGCAGAGTTACTTGCTCTTTTATTCAGGGTTGGCTGGTTTAAACCGATTTTTATTTTTTTTTTTATTTTTTTTTTTTTAAACCACTGGTTTTTTTTTTTTGGTTTTTTTTGTTTATTATGTTGTGACTACAGGCACAACACTGTGACTTCTTAAATAAAGCCTATTGTAAGGGAATCCCGGGTATTATTCCTCATTCTTGTTGCTTGTGGTCTTCATCTAAGTAAGCTGAACCAATGCAGTAAATCACACACACAACAAAAATGTAGGGCGGTGAATCAGATAAGAGAGGTGCTAAATCTGCCTAGCATCAAGCTTCTCCCCCCAACATTCCCATAGGAGGTTTATGGTAGACTTACCATAGTTAAATCTTTCTGCGAGGTACACTGGGTTCCACAGGGAATACATTGGGGTGTAGAGGTGTATCTTGATCCAGAGGCACCAACAGGATAAAGCTTTAGGATTCATTACGGGGCCGCCTCTATAACCCCACCTCCAGGCACTGTGAGCTCCGTTTTGTTAACCAGTCCAATGCAGAAGCAGGTAAAAGAGAAGGCAGATGTTAGTCACATAGAACCACGTTCTCACGACCGGAGTAGGAACTAGCGGCTAATACCTGAGAAGTTCGATAGACTTCTTGGAAAGTAGCCACTAACCCCTATTGCACACTGTAACTGAAGCCGCTGCGGCCGCTGTAATAAATCCTTTACCTACGTACTCTGTCCCCAGTTAGCTTACACAGTCCCGTACTGTGCACGCACTTTGCGTACACACGCCGGAATAGCCGTGCAGCTTACACTCAGTGCATACACACAGACCGACACGCTGAGAGCACGAGGCAGCTCTAGGTGTGGCAATTACACTATACAAACGCTCAACAGAAACTGAATGCGACACCAGTATTTGATTGTATGTTGTGGTCCAAAGCAGCAACAAGTAATAATATATTTGTAAAAGGGAGTTACAATAAGTTAAAATATAAATGGTACAACACAATACAATTCAATCACAGAGAGAGAGTCACACCCAATGATATGTACGCTTTGTCGCTTGCGCTACCCGGATCCGGTCCCCAGCCGTCTGGCGAGACGACCTATGAGTCTTTAAAAAGCAGAGAGAGAGTGACCGGCCCAGGTGCAAGGTTTATATACCCTTGCCCAAAATACAATACAATGGGGTTGTATGCTCTCCACTGATTGGTTGGAGGGATGGTCGTTTACAGTACAGGAGAGGTCATTGGTCAGTTTGAAGAGATGGGTGATGCCTTGATCCAGGGGTGTGTACTGCTGGTCAGCTCTGGATTCCCACCGCATACCAAGTACATAATAAACACAAATATACCTTTAATCTGCCTTTGTGAATAACTATTCGCAACGACATGCGATCTTCTCCAAACCAACACCGGATTATTACTCCTAATTATCCGAACACGTAGATACCATGCATGATGCTCTGATCAGTTACTGTCCCCTCGCATACTGTAAAGGTGTATAATTCCCTTGTTGTGCCTTGCAAGTAAAAGTTGCATGATGGGAAAGGGGAGACTATGTGCAATGTGTGCACCAAGTTTGGGAAACATGCAATGTGTGACAGATATTTCCATGTTCATTAGGTTACCCTGTCATGCTATCTCCAAGCAACATGATCCTACACATGAAATGACCAACCATTCTCAAGATACACACAAATGTGTGTGTGTGTATATGTATGTATGTATGTATGTATGTATGTATGTATATGTGTATATATATGTATGTGTGTGTACACACACACGGAAGTGCGGTACTCCAGGCGACTTGAATAAAGAAACTTCAGGCAGTGAAATGAAAGCAATGTTTAACACATTGTCTTCAGGCTTAACAAACATACATAAAACAACACTCAGCTAAATAGTGATCACACCCCTGTGACTGGCGCCATCAATCCGGAAACGGGATTGCAGCCCGCCCAGGGACGCAGACGTCGCTGACGTCATCATAGTGCTCCCATCACCAAGACAACGTGTCAACAAGCATAGGCTACATAGAAAAACATGTATAATATCATAGACCTAATTTCATTATTAATCATTACACAAATACAGGCCTATCTTAACTAATCATAATGCTTGTAACACAGGTTCTGACCTGTATATTAGAGCCTATCATGGCACATGTAATACGTATCAATAGATGCATGATGCACAATACTGGATAAGATCCTATTTTTTTTGTAGGTATATAGATGACCTGCTGGTCATCTGGCAGGGTTCTAAAGAATCTTTGATGGCCATCATTGATGGCCAAAACACCAAAGAGCATCCCATTAAATTTACATACTCTATTGAGTCCAGCACTATCCAATTTTTGGATGTCCAGCTGTCTATAGATAAGGGTAAAATTACCACATCGCTGTATTCCAAGCCTACGGACCGTAATAATTACCTTCATTTTACAAGTAGTCATCCATTGCCTCTGAAACGGGGGCTACCTTATTCTCAATTCCTGCGGGCCAAACGGATCACCTCTGATCCGGAGTTAGCTATACAACACATTGAAAATATGTCCCAAAAAATTCTGGAGCGAGGCTATGATCCTTTGTTGTTAAATCAGGCTAAAAATAAGGCCATGGCATTAGATCGCCAGCAGTTATTAAATCAGCAAAAAAACAAAGTCAAAGATAGTATGTTACCTTGGGTGAATAGTTTTCACTCGGCCAGTAATTCTATTAGAAGGTCAGCGAAAAAACATTGGCACTTGATCCAATCGGATCCTGATTTGCCACTGACTCATACCAAACTTATGCCATGCTATCAACGACCAAGAAATTTACGGGACATATTAGTCAAATCAGATGTTTATGATCCAGGACAGCAAACTTTGGCATTTGTGGGAAGAAAAGGTTGTTATAAGTGTACGTTTGTTAAGCCTGAAGACAATGTGTTAAACATTGAAACGTTGCTTTCATTTCACTGCCTGAAGTTTCTTTATTCAAGTCGCCTGGAGTGCCGCACTTCCACTTGGGTCCATTGAACTTTATTATGCGGGCACCCGGTGCGGTTATGCAGCTGATGGGAGAGATGGTATCTTTTGCTTTTATATATATATATATATATATATATATATATATATATATATATATATATATATATAATTTGTTTCCCTGCTTATTATGTCTATCTTTCAAAGGTTTTCTAGACTGCAGGCTGCCAGTAGTTAATAATTTGCAACCACAAGCTTGTGTGTATCTATTGGGATATTTGTCTCCCATTGTTCTGGCCCCCACCAAACGATGTCTTGTTTGGTTTGTGTTTGTCTTTCTTCACTGACCAGGGGGTCTGTTCAAACATTGGAGTGAACAAGACATTGTTTTGGAAGGATGTGCATGTTTGGTTAGATTAGTGTGTGTGAACAGTGACTTGACACAGGCTGGGTCATGTGGCATGTGTCTGTATTAATTTCCATTGCAAGTAAGAATCTTTCTGTAATTGCTCATACCACGCCTGTACGCGCACTCCTGTGGGAGGCGATTGTACGCAATTTGCGAGTATGCTGCACGAACGCCAGACTAAGTACATATATGGATGCCATCTGTGTGGTGTTTGCTTGTGGTGTGTGTATTGCAATATTTTCCGACTTCGACATACCATACAAACCCTAAGAAGCTAAGTGCGTCAGGGTGGCCGCCCTGTGGAACCCAGTGTACCTTGCAGAAAGAGATTTAACCATGGTAAGTCTACCGTAACTCTCCTTTTCTGCAGCGGGTGCACACTGTGTTCCACAGGGAATACATTGGGGATGTCCTAAAGCAATTCCCCAAGGGAGGGGACGCACTTTAGCGGATACGAGAACCCGGCGTCCAAATGAAGCATCCTGGGAGGCAGACGTATCAAAGGCATAGAACCTAATGAAAGTGTTCACTGAGGACCACGTAGCCGCCTTGCACAATTGTTCTGCGGACACGCCACGGCAGGCCGCCCGAGAAGGTCCAACAGACCGGGTAGAATGGGCTTTGATGGTAGCAGGAGCTGGAAGGCCAGCCTGTACATAAGCATGTGCAATCAACATTCTAATCCATCTGGCCAAGGTCTGCTGATTAGCAGACCAGCCACGTTTATGAAAACCAAAAAGAACAAAGAATCAGCTCTCCTAGGCGAAGCTGTTCTCTTCACATAAATACGGAGAGCCCGTACCACATGCAAAGACCGCTCTTTGTAGGATAAAGCAGGAGAGGTAAAGGCCGGATCCACAATCTCTTGGTTAAGGTGTAAAGATGACACCACTTTAGGCAGATAACCAGGTCCAGTTCTAAGAACCGCCCGGTCACGGTGAAAAATCAGAAAGGGAGACCAACAGGATAAGGCACCCAAGTCTGAAACCCGTCTAGCAGAGGCAATAGCCAGCAAAAACAAGACTTTAAGAGTAAGCCACTTAAGTCCACATACTCTAAGTTCGAATGGAGACTCTCTTGTAGGGCATCCAGGACAACCGACAAATCCCAAGGAGCCACAGGAGGAACATAGGGAGGTTGAATCTGTAAAACACCCTGAGTGAAAGTATGAATGTCAGACAGAGTCGCAATTTTTCTCTGAAACCACACCAACCAGGCCGAAATATGATCCTTGTGGGAGGCCAGTCGAATGTCTACGTCCAGGCCCTGTTGCAGAAAAGCCAAATGTTTGGCAGTACTGAACTTATACGCATCATAATTCTTAGCTGCACACCGGGTGAAATAAGAATTCCAGACCATATAATAAATCCGAGCCGAAGCCGGTTTACGGGCTTTCAACATAGTTTGAATGACTGCCTCAGAGAATCCCTTGGCCCTCAGAACTGAAGCTTCAAGAGCCACACCGTCAAAGCTAGTCTGGCCAGATCCTGGAAGGCACAAGGGCCATGAACGAGGAGGTCTGGGCGTTGCGGAAGTAGAAGAGGACACTATCGAGAGACCCTGTAGGTCTGAGAACCAATGCCGTCTGGGCCACGCTGGAGCTATCAGAAGTAGTATTCATCCTTCTTGCTTGAACTTCCTTATTACCCTGGGCAGGAGTGACACCGGAGGGAACACGTATGGCAGCCGAAAGTTCCTTGGAATTGCCAGGGCGTCCACTAACGCTGCTTGAGGATCCCTTGTCCTTGCTCCAAAGACTGGAACCTTGTGATTGTGTCGAGACGCCATTAGGTCTACATCTGGTAGGCCCCACTTGTCCACTAGGAGTTCAAATACTTCTGGATGAAGGCTCCACTCCGACGTGTACGTCCTGACGACTGAGGAAGTCCGCTTCCCGGTTGAGGACCCCCAGAGTGAACACTGCCAATATGATTGGCAGATGACATTCTGCCCATAGAAGAATCTTTGACACTTCCATCATTGCCATGCGGCTTCGTGTGCCGCCTTGATTTATGTACGCCACCGTGGTGGCGTTGTCGGACTGTACTTGAACAGGCCTGTTTTGTACCAGAGGCAGGGCCAGTTTCAAAGCATTGAACACTGCCCGCAACTCCAGAATGTTCTATCGGGAGGAGAGATTCCTCCCTGGTCCATCGACCCTGAAGGGAGTGTTGCTCCAACACCGTGCCCCAACCCCGCAGACTGGCATCCGTCGTTAGAAGGACCCAGTTGGAGATCCAGAAGGGACGACCCCTGCTCCCATCCAGAGGCATTTTTTTCTTCTTAACAGTTTTTAACTTATGAGGGAGGCTACTCATTGTGATGGCTGCTATTTTAGTATTTAGAAGAGAAGGAATTTAATTCTAATTATATTTTGCTGTCTTGCTCAGTTCACCTATTTATACACTTGTTTGTGCTGTTTAAGTTTTGTGACACTATGTTAAGTTACACATTTCATTGATCGATTTTTGCATTCATTTTGATGTTTATATTAGTATAAGAATAGATCAGTAGTTGGTGTACCCAAATAATAGCCCATCCGCCAATGTACGCATTATACAGTAGTCCATTTTTAACAATTTATTCAAACAACTGTGACTAATGACCTGTTAATAATCTTCATTTGTGCTGGTGACTCTAGGTTATTAATTAAACATTTGGTGACTAGTATTAGTGGAAGTAAAAACCTCCACATACAACAAAACCGTGTCAAATACAGTGACAAAAGGTTCCGTTTATTAGTGTCTACTAACACGATAGCCTGCCTTAGAATATTTTAAACTCCTTTTTATAAATAACTTTTCTAATAATGCACACTGCATATTTTATAGAGGTGCATTCTTAAAGTATGTTTATTGCTTTGAACTTAAATGTGCATACTGTACATTCTCATTTTATTTTTTTGTATTCAAGGATACAGGTCACTTGAGTTATGCATGTCCCAAAAATATGTTGGGAGATCGTGAACCTCCACAAAAGAAAGAGAAAAAGAAAAGGAAGAAGACCATTGAATTAGAAGAAGTGTAAGAATTAAATATATATAATTATTTTTTTATCTATATATATATATATATATATATATATATATATATATATACACACACACACACACACACACACACACACACACACACACACACACACACTATACATTATAATGTGTGTATTTTTATTTTTTGGGGGGGGGGGTTATTGTTGGATATTTACATATAAAGATTTTTGCTTCCTGTAGTCCGGAAGAGGAACAGAGTGAAGAGGAAGGCGAAGATCCTGCTCTTGACAGCCTTAGTCAAGCCATAGCTTTCCAGGTACAAATTTTGAATCACTGTAATGATGTAGAGGCATGTAACTAAAACAAAAATGTCAACTCCTATTCTGATTTGCAAACAGTTTTATTTCTGCTGCTTTTGGGCTTGTGCATAAAAATATAGGATTTTAATTACCTACCGGTAAATCCTTTTCTAGTAGTCCATAGGGGATACTAGGAATCCATTTAGTACCATGGGGTATAGACGGGTCCACTTGGAGCCATGGGCACTATAGAAGTTTTATAACGTGTGCTGTCTCCTCCCTCTATGACCCTCCTACCAGACTCCGTCTAGGAAACTGTGCCCGAGGAGACGGACATACTTTGAGAGAAGGAAAGTGGTGAGATTTCAAACCAGCACAACCAGAACAAGCGGAAAGCCATGCTAACCGAACTTGAAAAATCGTAACAGCAACAGCTGAATTAAACAACAGTATTTAAACAAGTAATCGTGCATGAAGAACGAAGCACCGGGCGGGCACCCAGTATCCCCTACGGACTACGAGAAAAGGATATACCGGTAGGTAATTAAAATCCTATTTTCTCTTACGTCCTAGGGGATACTGGGAATCCATTTAGTACCATTGGGAAGTACCAAAGCTCCCAAACCGGGTGGGACAGTGCTGAGGTTCCTGCAGAACTGATTGAGCAAACTGAAGGTCCTCAGAGGCCAAGGTATCTAACTTGTAAAACTTGGCAAACGTGTTTGAACCTGACCAAGTAGCTGCTCGGCAGAGTTGAAATGCCGAGACGCTCCGGGCAGCCGCCCATGAAGAACCCACCGACCTAGTAGAGAGTGGGCGTGTACAAATTTTGGAATCTGCAAGCCTGCCATGGAATAAGCATGCTGGATAGTGAGCCAGATCAAGCGTGCAATTGACTGCTTTGAAGCAGAACACCCAATCTTGTTGGTATCCTATAGAACGTACAGCGAGTTCGATTTTCCTGTAACAAGCAGTTTGCTTTACATATACCTTCAAAGCCCTTACAAAGTCCAAGTACTTTGAAGTAGCAGAGGTGTCAGGAATAACTGGGACCACAATTGGCTGGTTGATGTGAAATGCGACCTTAGGAAGGAATTGCTGACGAGTCCTGAGTTCAGCTCTGTCCTCATGGAAAATCAATTAGGGGCTCTTGTGAGACAATGCCCCCAGCTCCAATTCGTGCCTTGCCAATGCCAAGAGCGTGACGGTCTTCCACGTAAGATATTTTACGTCTACCTCCTCTAATGGTTCAAACCAGTCTGATTGGAGAAAATGTAGAACCAAATTGAGATACCAAGGTGCTGTGGGAGGCACAAAGGGAGGTTGGATATGAAGAACACCCTTCAAGAACGTCTGGACTTAATAGAGAGGAGCCAATTGTTTCTGAAAGAAAATAGACAAGGCCGAAATCTGAACTATTATGGAGCCTAGGCATAGGTCCACATCAACTCCCGACTGCAGATAAAGCAGGAAAAGTCCCAGATGAAATTCCACCGAAGAATATTGTCTGCTCTCACACCAAGAGACCTATTTCTTCCAGATCTGATGGTAATGTTTTCACGTTACCCTCTTCCTGGCTTGGATCATAGTAGGGATGACCTTGTCAGGAATCCCTATCAGCCGTTCAACTTCCATGCTGTCAAGCGTAGCTGTGGTAAGTCTTGATAAAGAATGGGCCCTGTTGTAGAAGAGCCTCTCATAGAGGCAGATGCCACGGATCTTCGATTAGCCTCTCGAGAAGAAACAAGTACACCAGCTGGTAGACCCACGGAGTTGTCAGGGCATCGACCACTACAGCCTGTGGGTCCCTCGACCTGAAACAATACCGCTTTAGCTTCTTGAGTCAGAGGCCATCATGTCGATTTGTGGATAACCTCATCGACGTGTCAGCCACTGGAACACCTCTGGGTGGAGGCCCCATTTCCCTGGGTGGAGGTCGTGTCTGATGAGAAAATCTGCTTCCCAGTTGTCTACTCCCGGAATGAAGATCGCCGACAATGCCGCAGCGTGTTTTTCCGCCCAGAGGAGAACTCTTGACACCTTTGACATTGCGGCACTGCTTTTCGTTCCGCCCTTTCGGTTTATGTACGTTACCGCCGTCGCATTTTCCGATTGAACTTGAATGGCCTGGTTCTGAAGAAGAGATGAGGCCTGCAGAAGGGCGTTGCTCTGAGTTCCAGGATGTTTATTGGAAGGACGACTTCTTGACTTGACCATCTTCCCTGAAACTGTACCCCCTGGGTGACTGCACCCCAACCTCTGAGGCTTGTGTCTGTGGTTAAAAGAATCCAATTCTGAATCCCGTACCTTCAACCCTTCACTAGGTGAGAAGTTTGTAGCCACCACAGGAGGGAGATCCTGGCTTTCGACGACAGACGAATCCTCTGGTGCATGTGAAGATGCAATCCGGACCATTTGTCCAATAGATCTAGCTGGAAGGGCCTCGCCTGAAACCTTCCGTACTGAATTGCTTCATAAGATGCCACCGTTTTCCCCAGAAGGCGGATGAATAGATGTGCCGAGATTCGGGTCAGCGTCAAGACAGCCCGAACCATCGACTGGATTACCATTGCCTTTTCCAAGGGAAGGAATGCTCTCTGGGACTCTGTGTCCAGTATCATTCCCAGGAAATGAAGCCTCTGCGTTGGCTCTAAGTGAGAGATTTTGGCAGGTTCAGAATCCACCCATGGTCCAGGAGTAATTTGGTTGTGAGACCAATGTTCTCCAACAAATGCTCCCTGGGCGCAACCTTGATCAATAGATCGTCCAGGTAAGGAATGATGTTCACTCCCTGTTTGTGGAGTAGCATCATCATCTCTGTCATCATCTTGGTGAACATCCTCGGTGCCGTGGAGAGACTGAATGGCAGGGCCTGAAACTGGTAGTGACAGTCCTGCAGTGCAAAAAGTATGTAAGTTTGATGAGGCAGCCAGATCGGAATGTGAAGGTACGCATCCTTGATATCCAGAGACACTAGGAATTCCCCCTCTTCCAGTCCTGAGATCACCGCTCTCAGACTCCATCTTGAACACTTGTAAGTATGGGTTCAATGATTTGAGATTCAGAATTGGTCTTACCGACCTGTCCGGTTTCAGAACTACAAACAAGCTGGAATAGTATCCTTTGTTTTGTAGGTGAGGTGGAACTGGGACAATTAACCCGAGTCTGTAACAGTTTTTGAATGGCTTCTTGTAAGGTTATCCTTGCTTCTGGAGAAACTGGTAAGCTTGATTTGAAGAATCTGTGAGGTGGGAGATCCTGGAACTCCAGACTGTAGCCCTGGGATATAAGGTCTGTGACCCAGGTATCCTGGCAAGATCTTGTTCAAACTTGACTGAAGCAATTTAGCCGGGCTCCCACCTGCCTGTCTCCCAGGCATCATGGTCCACAGTCATGCGGAAGGTTTTGAGGAAGCAGAGCCTGAGCCCTGTTCCTGTGGACCAGCAGTCGCAGGTCTGCGTGGTTTACCTCTAGCACCTCTGGCGGAGGAAGAAGAACCTCTGGCCTTGCCCCTAAACTTTGCAGTCCGAAAGGACTATAAAATTGGTCCTGAGTAGGCCTTCCTAGCTGGCGGAGCTGCAGAAGGTAGATAGGTGGACTTACCCGCAGTAGCTCATGAGATCCACTTGTCGAGTTTGTCGCCAAATAAGGCCTCACCTGTGAAAGGCAGGCCTTCCACACCTTTCTTGGAGTCCACGTCGGCAGTCCACTGACGCAGCCATAATCTCCTGTGTGCCGACACTGCCATAGCTGTGGTGCGTGCATTAAGCAAACCTAACTCTTTAATGGCTTCAACCATAAAGTTTGCAGAGTCTTGTATGTGTTGCAGGAATAAAACCATTTCCTCTTCAGGTAAGGTGTCTAACCCCTCATTAAATTACCAGACCATTTAGCAATGGCTCGAGTAATTCACCCACATGCTATAGTGGGTCTTTGGGCCACCCCTGCAGCTGTATACAAAGATTTGAGTGTAGTCTCAATCTTACGATCAGCTGTATCCTTTTGGGAGGCTGCACCAGGCACAGGTAGTACTATTTTACGTGAGAGCCTGGAGACTGATGTATCCACTATCTGTGCATTATCCCATTTTTTTCCTATCCTTAGGAGGAAAAGGAAAAGATGATAATAACCGCCTAGGAATTTGACATTTCTGGATTAACCCACGGTTCTTCATACAGGGTATTTAGTTCCTTTGACACAGGAAAAGTGGCTGAGGATTTTTTTTTTCTTTCTTTATATTAAAGTAAGATTCCTCACACTCCTCTGTCACCTTATCAGGGATATTTAGGACTTCTCTGATAGAATCTGAGAGCCTCTACACCCTGCGACAGAGTGCCCTCCCCAACCTCTATGACCACCTCCCCTTCCTCCCATTTCTGTCCCGTCATTATCAGTCAGAATGCAGGATATGGGCCAAAGTACGTTTTGCGGACCATTGGTAGAGGACTGAGACGCTGGTCTGAGTCCTTTTGCATAAACTCAGCCATAGACTGTCTTAAGTATTGCGTCTCCTTCTCATTACGAGATCATTTAGTAGAGATGGTGGAAATCATCCCCCTAATGGAGTCCAGCCATGCTGACTCCGCCCAACTAGCCTGAGAAGGGATAATACACTGAGTACACACTACTAAACCCCCTGGAGAAGAGGAACACTGTGCCTTACATGAAACACACTCTTTGCCTGACATACTGCAGCAGTTTCAGTGCACACACAGGAAAAGGTTAAATGCACAATTAACCTACAAAGAGCCCTTCCCGAGAGAGGATAGAACCAGCACACAACGCCCTTATCGCTAAAGCTAAGCTTAGCCGGGTCGCAGACTAAGTACCTAGATTCGGGACTTATATACTAGTGTACTAGCTCCCCCCTGCTTTGACCCCCAGGTACCGCTGAGTTGCACGTCTCCGAAGTCAGCGTCTGTGCTGCTGCAGTGAGGGAAAATGGCGCCTGTGAGCTGCTGTATCCGCTCATAGTGAAGCCCTGCCCCTGTAATGGCGCACGTTCTTCCCGCTCTTCTTTATACTGGCTTAGTGTCAGTAAAATGGAGTAAGCCCCCGTTTAAGCCTGTATTGCCAGTCTGTGTACTGTTTGTACTTCAGTGTACTAAGTCTTGAGACTCATTCTGCCCCTTGTAGAAGCTGTGCGTCTCTGTACTCTAATGCCACCATAATGGGCAGCGGCCCGCTAACCGGGATGCCGGCTTAGTACTCACCACTCTTCTTTCGTCTGGCTATGTTAGGGGTGGCGCCGTGCTGTGGGAATGTACGCTCGCCATGGTGGGGCTTGCGAATAGTTCCCTCAGGAGCTAGCGTCCTGTCAGCGGGTAATGGGATCATTAACCCTTACTGCGGTTGGGCCGTTTCCTCCCCCCCCCCCCCCTAAGTCCCACGAAACAGGCAGGCTGGTGCCATCCAGTTCTGCCTGAAAACAACAAACTTTGAAAATAAATGCAGAAATCTCTTCAGGAGCGTCCAGAGATGTGATCGGCTCCTTCGGGCACATTTTCTAAACTGAGTCTGGTAGTAGGGGCATAGAGGGAGGAGCCAGCACACGTTATTAAACTTCTATAGTGCCCATGCCTCCAAGTGGACCCGTCTATACCCCATGGTACTAAAAGGATTCCCAATATCCCCTAGGATGTAAGAGAAAAAAAGATTAAAGTGTTAGAGTTAGGCAAAAATTGTATTTTGTACTCAAATCGCTTTAACATCTCTCTGCAGCATTGTGTACTAGGCTTGCAGACATAGGGGTATATTCAACTGAAGTCGAAAACTGCCGTCTGTCGAAAAGAATCCTGATTCGACATATTTAATATTTGGCCAAATTTTTCGACAAGTCGATAAATTCCGCCGATCCACGTGGTTAAGTCGAAAACGGGGCCAAATCAGACAGGTTTTGGCCCCTTTTCGACCATCTCAGTCCGACATCAAAATGATGTCGGACTGAGATGCGGAGCCGGAGGAGCCGCAGGGAGATGGGTGGACAGCCGGCGGGCACACAGGAGAGATCAGCGCTGCATCAGCTGCTGGAGCCGGGTGGAAGCTGCCGTGAGGTCGGGCGGCTGAGTGACATCCTGCTACAGCGCTACTCCGTAGCGCTGATCTCTCCTGTGTGCCCGCCGACTGTCCCCCCGTGGCTCGCCCCCCCTGTGTCCCATCTAAATTCGACTTGAAAAAGGGGTTGTCTGATCCATTCCGATCCAAATACATGTCGGAATGGATCCGACTTTAATTGAATATACCTCATAAACGCTTAATATTGTACTAGTCAGTCATGATCATGTGCCCTGCAGGCAAGGCTGCAGCTGGAGAAAATTTTGCCACAGTTTGTGTTAACGGAAAATTTGGATACATTTTCTTATGGAATTGTTCACAGTGAACACTTATCCATAATGGGAGTGTACAAGCTTATATAGTTTAAAACCAGTTCTAAAATGATCTTTGCAGAACTCAAGGGGGGGGAATTCAGCTTTCTTTGGGCACCCGACAGGAGCTATTCAGTTGTTTGCCAATGGGCACCCATTATTTCTGCTCTCACCCTCCTGAAGTGATAAACAGAAATCCAGCCAAATTATTGTTTTGGCTGCATGCCTAATGCTTTGCACAGGTTTAGCCACTTTGTGTCTAAACCCTATGCATTTTGGCACAATAAGCAATGGGCACTTGGGCCAACTTATGGAACAATTGAACATCTCCCCACAGGCGCCCATTACTCACATGCCCCAAAACAATTTAATTATCCCATAAGAGTTAATAATTGTGCAGAGGACTTCAGCGTAACTGTAGCAATGTAAACAATCAACAATATTGTACAATGCCTGCTAAGTTGAATAGAAGAATGTAGGTTGAAAATGTGAGTGCCATGCTCGTTACTGTGGTAGTATTTTAAATTGAATAGTTGCATTGAAAATTCTCCAGGTCACAAGCAGTCTGTTTAGGAAAAACTTCAATATAGTGTTATTTAATTCTCTTAGAGAACTCCCTTCTATGCAATGGACGCGATTTCTTGTTCACAATTTTTACTCCATATCCTACAGAGGTGCACAAGAAAACTTGCAATGCCATGGCTACAGTAATTGGCTGATAAGTGCACAACTGGCAGCACACCCTATGTGTATTGTCGTCAATCAATGCTGAGCATATATGTTAGCTAGAAGTCTACACGCCTTTCGTTCAGGCTTTTAACAAAGCCAAAGAAATGGAAGATGGAGAAGAAGCTGTGGATAACACATGTATTTAGATATATTGTTTACTCGTATAATTTTCTAGGTTCCCAAAAGAAATTTACGGAATACTGTTTCTTTTTCATCCACTAGGGGTCACTGGAGTACTCTTGGGATATGGACGGCTTCCGTAGGAAACAGCACTGAATATTTAAATTTAGAACACTCCACCCCTCCATATCCCCGAGTACCTCAGTGTTTTTTCTGTGCTCGAAGTAGTAACAGCTCTGTGAGTCCACAATTACTTTTAATTATTTTTCTATTTTATATACATCCCTTTCCCCCTTCCAAAAGGCAGGGTCAGGGATTGTGCACGCTGCTGAAGCAGCAGTGGCGTGTCGGTCCTCACTGAATGAGCTCCCTCACAGCCACACACAGATCTCCTGCTCAGGCTGGCCGGCGCTTGTACAGAAGCCCCGTCGGAGCCTCATCACAAACAGGAGTGCAGGTATGTGTACGGGGCGGTCAGCTCCCGCTGCCGCCCCGAGGTGTGGGGACATTGTTATGCAGGATCCTATGCAGACGCCCGGCCGCCGCCGCTGCTCTGCCCGCTCACACGGCTCCGGCCGCCGCCGCTGCTCTGCCACTCACACTGCTTCGGCCGCCGCCGCTGCTCTGCTCATGCTGCTCCGGCCCCCACCGCTGCTTCCCGCTGCTCACAGCGCTCGATACACAGCGCTTCACGATCCCCGCTCTCTGTCTCTAACGGTCACTGGGAGATGCGGCTCCACACGCTGCACTGGCCGCCGCTCTGTGTCTGAAAGCATACAGGGGGGAAAGGGGGCATAATCAGGGGGCAATACAGTAAGATAACCTGCAACAGCAGATGCTAGGCTGCAGGGGTATTTACACAGGATTTCATGCACTGTGATTATATGTGAGAGCATGGCAGCCATTTTAACCATGCTTCCTGTGTCTTCCTGCTGTGATTCCAGAACGTTCCAGTACTACATCTCTACTCCACCGGAGGCGCAGGGGTGTTAGTGGGAATTTGGGATCACATTTCATAGTACTGGCCACGTGTACTGCACTTGGCCAGATAGATATATATATATATATATATATATATATATATATATATATATATATATATATAGAGACACCTTACTACTATTTTACTGAGTCGTGCAAGTGTCTGTTTTTGTGTATTGTGTTGTCTGTTCGCAAGATAGAAACTATGCTAAAGTCCATGTATGTAGCAGCAGGAGTGATGCTGAGACCTGGATTGGTTGGCATCTGGGTCACTAAGGCGCTCATAATATGGATTACAGAACTCAAATCTGCTTTACATGACGAAAATCTGATACTTCTTGCAAATCAAATGTGTGAGGCTGCAGAGTATCTCTGTACAGCGTCTACTGACGTCTGTCAGCTCACTTCTCGTATTTCATCGTCGCTAGTTACGGCACGACGAGCACTCTGGCTGCGTGCTTATCAAGCGGAGGCAGAGGTCAAACGAGGTATAGAGGCGTTGCCTTACAATGGCAAGAAGTTGTTTGGTCCTGAATTGGGAGCATGGATTGCTGAGGCTACGGGAGGTAAGTCGGTTTTCTTACCATTGCCTCCACCGGTATCAAGAAGGAGGTACGCTGGACCTTCGTTCAAATCCTTTAGACCTCAGTTCTTTCGAGGACGTGGCAGAGGAACAGCCACGCCTGCTAGACGTGGTCGTGGTTTCCAACAAACCAACACAAGTCGCCAGGACGCTAAGGCTACCGACAAACCAGTGGCATGACGGGCTACCAGCCCATCTCGGTTCTCCGATTGTGGGAGCACGCCTTCAGACGTTCCATTTGGCGTGGTTCCACACATTCCGCGGATGGGTGGATCCGCAATAGAGTTCGACTGTTTTCCGCCTCTGCGGTTTTTCAAGACAGGATTGCCTCTGTCGGACGACAAGAGGGCGGTTCTGCAAATTGCCATTCAGTCCATACTGGATTCAGCAGTTTTGATTCCGGTCCCTGTACATCAACAGGGTCAGGGTTATTATTCCAGTCTGTTTCTGGTACCGAAGCTGGATGGCTCAGTCAGACCAATATTGAACTTAAAGGGTCTCAATCAGTACATAACTTACTACAGATTCAAGAGAGTAAGGCACCAGCAAAAACTAAAAAGCATAATTGCAAAGTCTGTAGCAGTGTGTTACCGGATGGATCTACCACATGTACAGTATGTTTTGTGGATTCGGTTCAGAATACAATTTCTGCTCCAGTTTTACAGCCAATTTCCTCACCGAACCCTCCTTGGGAAATGCTAGCCAATGTACTGGCTGGGTTGCAATCAGAATTGGCCGCCGCTCGACAAGAGCGGGAAACGGCAAGATCTGAGTCTAGGGTGAGACCGCCAGAACTACCGGAGGCGTCTCAGCCTTGCGAAAGGTCCAAATCCATTTTGGGTAAACGGGATAAATTTCATATGTCTTATGATTTTCCAGTTTCTGCTATGTTGCATTCTGACGATTCCATGCCAGACCTCACGGAACAAGATGAGGGTGAGGAGGGCGAAGTGGAGTCAGATAGTGAGGATTTTAACAGCCCCGGCATTGATAATCTCATCAGAGCGGTGCATCAGTCTCTGAGGTTTACTGAAACTGAGGAGCCTCTCACAAATGATCAGGTCGTATTTACTAAACGACAAAGAACTCCAATAAGTTTTCCTGTCTCGGAATCTCTTAATCAGATGTTAGTAGAAACACGACAGAATCCAGATAAACGGTTTTCTATACCTCGCAGATTTAAGTCTAGTTACCCGTTTCCAGACTCGGTAACATGTACATGGGAGAATCCACCAATAGTTGATTCGTCAGTGTCGAAGCTTACCAAGAAATTAACCATACCAGTGCCAGCGGCTACTACGCTTAAAGACCCTTCAGATGGAGTCTCTGCGTTCCGTGATTGCGGGTTTAGAGCCAAAGGAATTTATGATTGCGCTAGATCTCAAGGATGCGTACTTACACATTCCGATTTGGCAGCCTCATCAGAAATTCTTGCGGTTTGCAATACGCCAGAACCATTACCAGTTTCAGGCTCTACCGTTTGGCCTATCATCAGCGCCTCGGGTATTCACCAAAGTGATGTCTGTGATGATAGCTCATCTCAGATCCCTGGGAGTGACAATAGTTCCGTATTTAGACGTTCTGCTCATCAAAGCACCGTCTCAACAGATGCTTCTCCAACATGCGCTGCTAACGTACAATGTACTGGTTCACCACGGTTGGATTGTCAACTTCAAGAAATCACATCTAATTCCGTCTCAACGCCTTCAATTCCTAGGTATGATTCTCGATACGGTCAATCAAAGAATTTACCTACCACAACAGAAAGTACAGATTCTACGCCATCTAGTACAATTACTGCTCAAGCCACGCACAGTGTCTGTACACTTGTGCATTCGCCTCTTAGGCACAATGGTGGCAGCTTTCGAAGCGCTTCAGTTCGGAAGATTTCACTCACGTCCTTTTTCAACTGAATGTGCTCGCCCAGTGGTCGGGCTCGCATCTGCAGATTCACCACAGGGTGAGGTTGTCGCCAAGGGCAAGAGTGTCTCTGCTCTGGTGGCTCAAGGAACACAATTTAACCGCAGGGAGACTGTTCGGAGGCTGGAATTGGATAATTCTAACGACAGACGCCAGTCTCAGAGGTTGGGGAGCGGTAGTTCAAAATTGTCAGCTCCAGGGTCTCTGGGCGGATCACGAAAGATTGCTGTCTATAAATGTCCTGGAACTCCGCGCAATTTACAATGCGCTACGACAAGCGGTGCACATGCTTCGCTCTCAGACTGTCCAAGTGCAGTCAGACAATGCGACGGCGGTCGCATACATCAACAAACAAGGAGGAACGAGAAGCCGCATGGCAATGCGGGAGGTAGCTCGAATCCTCAATTGGGCGGAATGCCACCAGGTGATATTGTCGGCCGTGTTCATTCCGGGAGTGGACAACTGGGAAGCGGATTATCTCAGTCGTCGGGATTTTCATCCAGGAGAATGGGCATTAAATCCAGAAGTGTTTCACATATTGGTTCAGCGATGGGGTTATCCTCAGGTGGACCTGATGGCGTCTCGACACAATCACCAAACGCTCCAGTATGTGTCCAGAACAAGAGATCCAAAGGCAGTGGCGGTGGATGCTCTCACCGTCGCGTGGCCGTACAGTCTTGTGTATCTGTTTCCACCGTTTCCGTTGCTCCCTCTGGTGCTAAAACGGATCAAAAGAGAGTCTGTCACAGTCATACTAGTGGCGCCTCATTGGCCTCGGAGAGCTTGGTTCTCGGATCTCCGATGACTTCTCGCAGACGATCCTTGGCCGCTCCCACTACGTCCAGACCTGTTACAACAGGGTCCGTTCCTTTACCCCAATTTAGCGCGGCTGCGTTTGACGGGGTGGCTGTTGAGACCGCTCTCTTAAGAAGAGAGGGCATTCCAGAATCGGTTATACCAACCATGTTACGAGCTAGGAAGCCGGTTACGGCAGCTCATTATTACAGAATATGGCGTGCCTATATAGGTTGGTGTGAAGCTCGTAAGTTTCCGACATCATCTTTCAAGTTATCCCGCCTTTTGTTATTTCTACAGACGGGGTTAGATGGAGGACTGCGTTTATCTACACTAAAGGTGCAGGTATCTGCTTTGTCAATTTACTTTCAAAGACGATTGGCTCTATTGCCGTCTATACACACTTTTTTCCAAGGTGTCCTCAGAGTTCAGCCTCCATTCATTCCACCTACAGCGCCATGGGACTTGAATCTGGTTTTAGATTTCTTACAGTCTTCATATTTTGAACCCTTACAGCAAGTGGATATAAAGTTTCTCACTTGGAAAACAATTTTTCTTCTAGCCTTCGCTTCGGCAAGGCGTGTTTCAGATTTAGGTGCCTTGCACATGCAAGCCACCGTATTTGGTGTTTCATGATGACAGAGCGGAACTTCGGACGAATCCCGCTATCTTACCAAAGGTAGTGTCATCTTTTCACATCAATAAACCAATAGTAGTTCCTGTGTTGACAGCACATTCTGGAACTCTGGATGTGGTACGCGCATTACGCATTTATGTATCCCGAACGTCTTCAGTTCGTAAGACGGATACGTTGTTTGTTCTCTATGATGCTGCCAAGATGGGTTGGCCAGCGTCTAAACAAACCTTATCCAGATGGATAAAACTGACCATACGTCAGGCTTACCTTCATGCTAGGTTACAGCCGCCTACATCAGTAACCGCTCATTCCACACGTTCTGTGGGAACTTCATGGGCAGCTGGTCGGGGGGCTTCTACGACGCAGCTTTGCCGTGCGGCTACATGGTCTTCAGTGCACACGTTTGTGCGCTTTTACAAGTTTGATACGTTTGCGGCATCAGCATCTAGCTTTGGCCGCCTAGTGTAACAGGTGCCAAACAGCTCTCCCGCCCACGGGGGAAGCTTTGGTACGTCCGAAGAGTACTCCAGTGACCCCTAGTGGATGAAAAAGAAAATAGGATTTTGGTACTTACCAGGTAAATCCTTTTCTTTGAATCCATAGGGGGCACTGGACGCCCACCCAGAACAGTTTTACCTAGTTTGTGGTGAGTTCTGAGGATCTTATGGTAACACACTCTCACCGACTGGTTCAAATTATCAAGTGCTGGTTATGGTGTCAACTGTTTAGTTGTCAGTAACGTTATGTGTCAACTTCGTTATTGTCTTATGTTATATGTAATACTCCATTGTCAACCTCTCTATAGTTCCTGTTTGGCTCAGTAAAAAACACTGAGGTACTCGGGGATATGGAGGGGTGGAGTGTTCTAAATTTAAATATTCAGTGCTGTTTTCTACGGAAGCCGTCCATATCCCAAGAGTACTCCAGTGCCCCCTATGGATTCA
This sequence comes from Pseudophryne corroboree, assembly GCF_028390025.1. Lineage (NCBI taxonomy): Eukaryota > Metazoa > Chordata > Amphibia > Anura > Myobatrachidae > Pseudophryne > Pseudophryne corroboree. The sequence goes on along the minus strand of NC_086449.1, from coordinate 491,066,250 downwards.
AAGAAAAGGATTTACCTGGTAAGTACCAAAATCCTATTTTTTCTCTTTTCTTTATTGTAGCAAGCAAGAATTGAAGAAGAAAAATACAAATTCAGACCGGCTTCAGGAGAAGCCTCTGCATCCGATGACTCAAGGCGACCGAGAATTAAAAAAAGTGCATATTTCAGTGATGAAGAGGAGTTTAGCGACTAAGTGTATCACTATATTTCTATATTTCAATTGTTTTTTGCCCACACAAGGAGATTAGCCCAGTGCTCACTTTGTAGATATAATTTAGTACTTAATAAGCATTTTTGAAATTGGCTTCCTCTAATGCGATTACATTTTTCCTCATTACTTTGACAAATCCATAACTACAGATATTTTATTTTTATTGTGAAATAGGTTCAATAATGTTTCTAGCTTAGTATAATATAGCTTTTTGGGTATTGCCAAATTGCCACTTTCATGTATGTATGTATGTATGTATGTATGTATGTATGTATGTTCTGCAGAATATTAAAATTTACTGTTCGAAAGCTCTTTAGTGACCAAAAGTAATAGCTGAATATGATGGATTCTTTCTTGTCACTTAAAGGAAACACATTAAGAGTTCGGGCTGTGGTTGAAGTGTAATCTGCATCAGTGACACCATGTGGTTTTTCAATCTCCGCATTCTTATAATGAAAAAGCATCTCTTGACATACATCTGTCTACAATTTACTGGAAGCAGGGAGAAGCATTAATAAGCTCTGAAATATGAATAACTCTGTGAGTGGGGGTCATGTTTAGACCTGGTGACATGTATCAGGTTACAGGTGTAATTGATAATGTGAATGAGCCATTAATCTGTTCATTTTATTATTTGGTGTATGATTTGGAAATTGTTTTGATTTTTGTATGTGACGGCCATACTTATTTGAAAAAGCATATTGCCTATAACTGGTAAGACTCTTCTTCTTTTGTTAGGTTATTCGGTTTCTGCTCAATTGACTCCTTTACTTGCATGAGCTTCCCTCACACTATCCAAAAACATACTAGTAGATTAACTGACTTCTGTCAGAAAATTAACTTCCTCGTATGTGTAAGTGACCATGTGGTAGAGAAGATGGATTGTAAATTGCGCTGGGGCAGGGACTGGTGTGAATGACTAAATATTCTCTGCAAAGCGCTAAGGGAATTAATAAGAATTTACTTACCGATAATTCTATTTCTCGTAGTCCGTAGTGGATGCTGGGGACTCCGTAAGGACCATGGGGAATAGCGGCTCCGCAGGAGACAGGGCACAAAAGTAAAAGCTTTAGGATCAGGTGGTGTGCACTGGCTCCTCCCCCTATGACCCTCCTCCAAGCCTCAGTTAGGATACTGTGCCCGGACGAGCGTACACAATAAGGAAGGATTTTGAATCCCGGGTAAGACTCATACCAGCCACACCAATCACACTGTACAACCTGTGATCTGAACCCAGTTAACAGCATGATAACAGCGGAGCCTCTGAAAAGATGGCTCACAACAATAATAACCCGATTTTTGTAACAATAACTATGTACAAGTATTGCAGACAATCCGCACTTGGGATGGGCGCCCAGCATCCACTACGGACTACGAGAAATAGAATTATCGGTAAGTAAATTCTTATTTTCTCTGACGTCCTAAGTGGATGCTGGGGACTCCGTAAGGACCATGGGGATTATACCAAAGCTCCCAAACGGGCGGGAGAGTGCGGATGACTCTGCAGCACCGAATGAGAGAACTCCAGGTCCTCCTCAGCCAGGGTATCAAATTTGTAAAATTTTGCAAACGTGTTTGCCCCTGACCAAGTAGCAGCTCGGCAAAGTTGTAAAGCCGAGACCCCTCGGGCAGCCGCCCAAGATGAGCCCACCTTCCTTGTGGAATGGGCATTTACATATTTTGGCTGTGGCAGGCCTGCCACAGAATGTGCAAGCTGAATTGTACTACACATCCAACTAGCAATCGTCTGCTTAGAAGCAAGAGCACCCAGTTTGTTGAGTGCATACAGGATAACAGCAAGTCAGTTTTCCTGACTCCAGCCGTCCTGGAAATATATATTTTCAGGGCCCTGACAACATCTAGCAACTTGGAGTCCTCCAAGTCCCTAGTAGCCGCAGGTACCACAATAAGCTGGTTCAGGTGAAACGCTGACACCACCTTAGGGAGAAACTGGGGACGAGTCCGCAGCTCTGCCCTGTCCGAATGGACAATCAGATATGGGCTTTTGTGAGACAAAGCCGCCAATTCTGACACTCGCCTGGCCGAGGCCAGGGCCAACAGCATGGTTACTTTCCATGTGAGATATTTCAAATCCACAGATTTGAGCGGTTTAAACCAATGTGATTTGAGGAATCCCAGAACTACGTTGAGATCCCACAGTGCCACTGGAGGCACAAAAGGGGTTGTATATGCAGTACTCTTTTGACAAACTTCTGGACTTCAGGAACTGAAGCCAATTCTTTCTGGAAGAAAATCGACAGGGCCGAAATTTGAACCTTAATGGACCCAAATTTGAGGCCCATAGACACTCCTGTTTGCAGGAAATGCAGGAATCGACCGAGTTGAAATTCCTCCGTGGGGGCCTTCCTGGCCTCACACCATGCAACATATTTTCTCCAAATGCGGTGATAATGTTGTGGGGTCACCTCCTTCCTGGCTCTGACCAGGGTAGGGATGACCTCTTCCGGAATGCCTTTTTCCCTTAGGATCCGGCGTTCAACCGCCATGCCGTCAAACGCAGCCGCGGTAAGTCTTGGAACAGACATGATCCTTGCTGAAGCAAGTCCCTTCTTAGTATCTCTTGAAGTTCCGGGTACCAAGTCCTTCTTGGCCAATCCGGAGCCACGAGTATAGTTCTTACTCCTCTCCGTCTTATAATTCTCAGTACCTTGGGTATGAGAGGCAGAGGAGGGAACACATACACCGACTGGTACACCCACGGTGTTACCAGAGCGTCCCAGCTATTGCCTGAGGGTCTCTTGACCTGGCGCAATACCTGTCCAGTTTTTTGTTCAGACAGGACGCCATCATGTCCACCTTTGGTCTTTCCTAACGGTTCACAATCATGTGGAAGACTTCCAGATGAAGTCCCCACTCTCCCGGGTGGAGGTCGTGCCTGCTGAGGAAGTCTGCTTCCCAGTTGTCCAATCCCGGAATGAACACAGCTGACAGTGTTATCACATGATTTTTCACCCAGCGAAGAATCCTTGCTGCCATTGTCCTCCTGCTTCTTGTGCCGCCCTGTCTGTTTACGTGGGCGACTGCCGTGATGTTGTCCGACTGGATCACCACCGGTTGGCTTTGAAGCAGAGGTCTTCCTAGGCTCAGAGCATTGTAAATTGCCCTTAGCTCCAGTATATTTATGTGGAGAGAAGTCTCCAGACTTGACCACACTCCTTGGAAATTTCTTCCCTGTGTGACTGCTCCCCAGCCTCTCAGGCTGGCATCCGTGGTCACCAGGACCCAGTCCTGAATGCCGAATCTGCTGCCCTCTAGTAGATGAGCACTCTGCAGCCACCACAGAAGAGACACCCTTGTCCTTGGAGACAGGATTATCCGCTGATGCATCTGAAGATGCGATCCGGACCATTCGTCCAGCAGATCCCACTGAAAAATTCTTGCGTGAAATCTGCCGAATGGAATCGCTTCGTAAGAAGCCACCATTTTTCCCAGGACTCTTGTGCATTGATGCACTGACACTTGGCCTGGTTCTAGGAGGTTCCTAACTAGCTCGGATAACTCCCTGGCTTTCTCCTCCGGGAGAAACACCTTTTTCTGGACTGTGTCCAGAATCATCCCTAGGAACAGCAGACGTGTCGTCGGAATCAGCTGCGATTTTGGAATATTTAGAATCCACCCGTGCTGTCGTAGAACTACTTGAGATAGTGCTACTCCGACCTCCAACTGTTCTCTGGACCTTGCCCTTATCAGGAGATCGTCCAAGTAAGGGATAATTAAGACGCCTTTTCTTTGAAGAAGAATCATCATTTCGGCCATTACCTTGGTAAAGACCCGGGGTGCCGTGGACAATCCAAACGGCAGCGTCTGAAACTGATAGTGACAGTTCTGTACCACGAACCTGAGGTACCCTTGGTGAGAAGGGCAAATTGGGACATGGAGGTAAGCATCCTTGATGTCCAGGGACACCATATAGTCCCCTTCTTCCTGGTTCGCTATCACTGCTCTGAGTGACTCCATCTTGATTTGAACCTTTTTATGTAAGTGTTCAAAGATTTCAGATTTAGAATAGGTCTCACCGAGCCGTCTGGCTTCAGTACCACAAATAGTGTGGAATAATACCCCTTTCCTTGTTGTAGGAGGGGTACTTTGATTATCACCTGCTGGGAATACAGCTTGTGAATTGTTTCCAATACTGCCTCCCTGTCGGAGGGAGACGTTGGTAAAGCAGATTTCAGGAACCTGCGAGGGGGAGACGTCTCGAATTTCCAATCTGTACCCCTGGGATACTACTTGTAGGATCCAGGGGCCCACTTGCGAGTGAGCCCACTGCGCGCTGAAACTCTTGAGACGACCCCCCCCACCGCACCTGAGTCCGCTTGTACGGCCCCAGCGTCATGCTGAGGACTTGGCAGAAGCGGTGGAGGGCTTCTGTTCCTGGGAAGGGGCTGCCTGCTGCAGTCTTCTTCCCTTTCCTCTACCCCTGGGCAGATATGACTGGCCTTTTGCCCGCTTGCCCTTATGGGGACGTAAGGACTGAGGCTGAAAAGACGGTGTCTTTTTCTGCTAAGATGTGACTTGGGGTAAAAAAGGTGGATTTTCCAGCTGTTGCCGTGGCCACCAGGTCCGATGGACCGACCCCAAATAACTCCTCCCCTTTATACGGCAATACTTCCATGTGCCGTTTGGAATCCGCATCACCTGACCACTGTCGTGTCCATAAACATCTTCTGGCAGACATGGACATCGCACTTACTCTTGATGCCAGAGTGCAAATATCCCTCTGTGCATCTCGCATATATAGAAATGCATCCTTTAAATGCTCTATAGTCAATAAAATACTGTCCCTGTCAAGGGTATCAATATTTTCAGTCAGGGAATCCGACCAAGCCACCCCAGCGCTGCACATCCAGGCTGAGGCGATCGCTGGTCGCAGTATAACACCAGTATGTGTGTATATACTTTTTAGGATATTTTCCAGCCTCCTATCAGCTGGCTCCTTGAGGGCGGCCGTATTTGGAGACGGTAACGCCACTTGTTTTGATAAGCGTGTGAGCGCCTTATCCACCCTAGGGGGTGTTTCCCAACGCGCCCTAACTTCTGGCGGGAAAGGGTATAACGCCAATAATTTTCTATCGGGGAAAACCCACGCATCATCACACACTTCATTTAATTTATCTGATTCAGGAAAAACTACAGGTAGTTTTTTCACACCCCACATAATACCCTTTTTTGTGGTACTTGTAGTATCAGAAATATGTAACACCTCCTTCATTGCCCTTAACATGTAACGTGTGGCCCTAATGGAAAATACGTTTGTTTCTTCACCGTCGACACTGGAGTCAGTGTCCGTGTCTGTGTCGACCGACTGAGGTAATGGGCGTTTTAAAGCCCCTGACGGTGTTTGAGACGCCTGGACAGGTACTAATTGGTTTGCCGGCCGTCTCATGTCGTCAACCGACCTTGCAGCGTGTTGACATTATCACGTAATTCCCTAAATAAGCCATCCATTCCGGTGTCGACTCCCTAGAGAGTGACATCACCATTACAGGCAATTGCTCCGCCTCCTCACCAACCTCGTCCTCATACATGTCGACACACACGTACCGACACACAGCACACACACAGGGAATGCTCTGATAGAGGACAGGACCCCACTAGCCCTTTGGGGAGACAGAGGGAGAGTTTGCCAGCACACACCAAAACGCTATAATTATACAGGGACAACCTTATATAAGTGTTTTCCCTTATAGCATCTTAATATATTATAATATCGCCACCAAAATGCCCCCCCACTCTGTTTTAACCCTGTTTCTGTAGTGCAGTGCAGGGGAGAGCCTGGGAGCCTTCCTAGCAGCGGATCTGTGTAGGAAAATGGCGCTGTGTGCTGAGGAGAATAGGCCCCGCCCCATTTCGGCGGGCTTCTTCTCCCGTTTTTCTGACAACCTGGCAGGGGTTAAATACATCCATATAGCCCCAGAGGCTATATGTGATGTATTTTTAGCCAGCATAGGTACTTTCATTGCTGCCCAGGGCGCCCCCCCCAGCGCCCTGCACCCTCAGTGACCGTTGGTGTGAAGTGTGCTGAGAGCAATGGCGCACAGCTGCCGTGCTGTGCGCTACCTTAAGAAGACTGGGAAGTCTTCAGCCGCCGATTTCTGGACCTCTTCTCTCTTCAGCATCTGCAAGGGGGTCGGCGGCGCGGCTCCGGTGACCCATCCAGGCTGTACCTGTGATCGTCCCTCTGGAGCTAGTGTCCAGTAGCCTAAGAAGCCAATCCATCCTGCACGCAGGTGAGTTCACTTCTTCTCCCCTAAGTCCCTCGTTGCAGTGAGCCTGTTGCCAGCAGGACTCACTGAAAATAAAAAACCTAACAAAACTTTTACTCTAAGCAGCTCTTTAGGAGAGCCACCTAGATTGCACCCTTCTCGGCCGGGCACAAAAACCTAACTGAGGCTTGGAGGAGGGTCATAGGGGGAGGAGCCAGTGCACACCACCTGATCCTAAAGCTTTTACTTTTGTGCCCTGTCTCCTGCGGAGCCGCTATTCCCCATGGTCCTTACGGAGTCCCCAGCATCCACTTAGGACGTCAGAGAAATATAAATACTGGTCCACAAATAAAAAAGGAGAGTATTGAAGAATGGCAGTTTGAAAATTATTATACAACATGGTTAAAGGTTGACTGTGATTGGCCACTCCGATAATTTTTACTTTTTTTTTTCCTTTTTTGACTTATGCTGGGTGGTCATTATCCTACAGTTATATAAATCTCTCAAGTCCTAGGTTTCTTACAGACTGCAGCAAGTGTGCTCCATCCAGAGTATTGTATTTTTGGGATAATTCAGTTTTTAAGATTTCACAAAATAGGACACCTAGGATTGAGGGAAAAAAGTTCCCTCTTGTACACATCAGTTCATGAAATCTTCCTCCAATAGATGAGGGTTTCCCACGTAATTTATGGCACACAAGGCAATATTTAATGTACGCTTCATCAGCAATGGTTTTGGTCACCCTCCTATAAAGCTCTGATTAAATGCCTGGTGCATTTTTGTTTTGAGATACTTTAAACATTTTTCCATCTGTGGAGGAAGGCCTCTTCTAGACAAAGATTAGCATATAATTTGATGCTTCCCAACTTTCTTCACACCCCTTACTTCTGAAACAGAAAGTCTGTGGTCTCTCAGATTCATTGTATTGTCACAACTCAATCACGTTAAATACTGTTATAGTTCATAGGAGGTCAATTATTGCATAAATAAAAGGGGAATTCAGTTGTATTTGGGATCTTTATAATAGGTTCTTCATGGGTGATAATCAGTTGTTCTGCAGATGGGTGCGAAGTTTAGAAACTGCTTTGGGTGGAATTTGCTCACCACCTCCAGAGGGTGCAAGCAGAAATAATGGGCACATGCAGAAATCTTGCCCATCGCCACAAACAATTGAAATGCTCCCATGTTGCATATGTTTATGCTGGGAGGACTTTCTGTTTCATTGCCTAGCTCGCCTAAGGATGGCAAACTGCCGGGATCAATACAGGATTGACAGACATATATATGCTATACAACTGGGGACTAGGTTAGCATATAAATGTGATGCTTCTCCGCCTTCCTCACACCCAGTCCCCTTGGAACAGAAGGTAGACCGTCTCTCAAGATTCATATTTTTGTATTGTCACAATTCCTCAGTCACTCCAAATAGTGTTACAGTTCACAGGAGGTAAATTATTAATACATAAAGGAGGGAATTAAAAAAATTTTTATGAGTGCTTAGATGTAATGGTCTCCCGATGGGTGATATTCAATTGCTCGGCAGATGGTGCGAGTACCGTAAGCACCCATTACTTATCATGCCTGAAAGCATCAGGTATAGATGAGTTGATACAGGATTGACTTGTCTGCAGTTAATACTGAGGAAAACCAGCAAAATTGCATTGAGCTTTAGTATTTTTGATAGTATGTGCTTAGTATTTTTTTTTATTTTTTTTTGAAGCATGGGCAGTTGGGGAGTCAGAGCCGCTTGTGCATGCACAGTTAAAATAAAGTAATGCATGTGCAGTGCAGAAAAAGTCAGAAGAAGGGGAACTGGATTATGAATAGGACGACCCCTCCAATTGTCAGGAAGAGTCCCATTCATTATTTGGGGTTTATGTGCTTATTGATGCAGTCCGATAGACATTACATATTAAAGAAACAGTAGTTCCTGAATCCAGTTCTTTCTTTAAACATAAGAAGAAACAGGTGTCTTTTCCTGGATTTTCTCATTTTTATGAAATCGTAAAGTAGGCCTGGTTAAAACTAGTGATGAGCGAGGTTCGGTTTTACTCGGTTTTACTCGGTTCTCAAAACGGCATCTTATTGGCTATCCAAAACACGTGACATCCGTGAGCCAATAAGATGCCGTTTTGAGAACCGAGTAAAACCGAGTAAAACCGAATCCGCTCATCACTAGTTAAAACCTGATTACAAATTCGTATCCCTAAGTGCTTTATCCATTTCCAGAAGAGGACACCAAGCCCTGGGAAGTTCCACCCATGGTGGATGCTCCCATTGCAGGGTTAGTAGGGAATATGGTCCTTCCCATAGCACCATCTGTAATGCTGAAGGATGCTGACGATAAACTAATTGAATCATTCCTAAAATCCATTTTCTCTTACGTCCTAGAGGAAGCTGGGGACTCCGTAAGGACCATGGGGTTATAGATAGGCTCCGCAGGAGACATGGGCACTCTAAAGACTTTAGAATGGGTGTGCACTGGCTCCTCCCTCTATGCCACTCCTCCAGACCTCAGTTAGATCCTGTGCCCAGAGGAGACTGGGTGCATTGCAGGGGAGCTCTCCTGAGTTTCTCTGAAAAATACTTTTTGTTAAGTTTTTTTTTATTTTCAGGGAGCACTGCTGGCAACAGGCTCCCTGCTTCGAGGGACTGAGGGGAGAGAAGCAGACCTACTTAAATGATAGGCTCTGCTTCTTAGGCTACTGGACACCATTAGCTCCAGAGGGTCGGATCGCAGGTCACACCCTCGCCGTTCATCCCGGAGCCGCGCCGCCGTCCTCACAGAGCCGGAAGATAGAAGCCAGGTGAGTATACGAAGAAAGAAGACTTCAAAGGCGACAGAAGACTTCAGTCTTCACTGAGGTAACGCTGCGCGCCATTGCTCCCACACATACAGCGGGCACTGTAAGGGCGCAGGGGGGGCGCCCTGGGCAGCAATAAAAACCTCTATGGACACTGGCATATAAAGTAGATACTGCGGAGGCAGTATATTAATAAACGCCCGCCAGTATAAATCATTTGAGCGGGACCAAAGCCCGCCGGTGAGGGGGCAGGGCTTGATCCTCCAGCACTAACCAGCGCCATTTTCTCCACAGCACACTGCAGAGAAGCTGGCTCCCCGGACTCTCCCCTGCTGAACACTGTTACAGAGGGCAAAAAAGAGGGGGGCACATTTCATTGGCGCAGTGAGTGTACTTACATATTTATATAAAAGCGCTGTACTAACTGGGATTTTATTCCAGTATCCGGTGGCGCTGGGTGTGTGCTGGCATACTCTCTCTCTGTCTCTCCAAAGGGCCTTATTGGGGGACTGTCTCCAGATATATCCCTGAGTGGGTGGTGGTGTCGGTACGTGTGTGTCGGCATGTCTGAAGCGGAAGGCTCATCTAAGGAGGAGGTGGAGCAGATGATTGTGGTGTCTCCGTCGGCAACGCCGACACCTGAGAAAAAGCAGGGAGTCAAGCCATGGCTTTGACTGTGTCACAAGGCCCTTCGGGCTCTCATAAACGTCCTCTGTCACAGGTAGCAGACACTGATACCGACACGGATTCTGACTCCAGTGTCGACTACGATGATGCGAGGTTACACCCAAGGGTGGCCAAAAGTATTCATTATATGATTATTGCAATAAAAAATGTTTTGCATATCACAGATGACCTCTCTGTCCCTGACACGAAGGTATGCATGTTTAAGGAAAAGAAACCTGAGGTAACCTTTCCCCCATCTCATGAGCTGAATGCGTTATTTGAAAAAGCTTGGGAAACTCCAGACAAAAAACTGCAGATTCCCAAGAGGATTCTTATGGTGTATTCTTTCCCTGCACAGGACAGGGTACGGTGGAAATCCTCGCCCAGGGTGGACAAGGCTTTAATGCGCTTGTCCAAGAAGGTGGCGATACTGTCTCCAGACACGGCGGCCCTACAGGATCCTGCTGATCGCAGACAGGAAACTACCTAAAAATCAATTTACACATACGGGTGCTTTGCTCAGACCGGCAATAGCATCGGCTTGGGTTTGTAGCGCGGTAGCAGCTTGGACAGATACCTTGTCAGCTGACATTGATACCCTAGATAGGGATACCATTTTATTGACCTTAGGTCACATTAAATACGCAGTCTTATATATGAGAGACGCTCAGAGCGACGTTGGGCTGCTAGGTTCGAGAGCCAATGCCATGGTGGTTTCTGCTAGACGAGAGCTGTGGACCCGCCAATGGAAGGGTGATGCAGACTTAAAGAGGCATATGGAAGTTTTGCCTTACAAGAGTGAGGTTTTATTTGGGGAAGGTCTCGCGGACCTGGTTTCCACAGCTACCGCGGGTAAATCTACTTTCTCTGACGTCCTAGTGGATGCTGGGAACTCCGTAAGGACCATGGGGAATAGACGGGCTCCGCAGGAGACTGGGCACTCTAAAAGAAAGATTAGGTACTATCTGGTGTGCACTGGCTCCTCCCACTATGACCCTCCTCCAGACCTCAGTTAGATTCTTGTGCCCGGCTGAGCTGGATGCACACTAGGGGCTCTCCTGAGCTCCTAGAAAGAAAGTTTATTTTAGGTTTTTTATTTTACAGTGGCAACAGGCTCACTGCATCGAGGGACTAAGGGGAGAAGAAGCGAACCTACCTGCTTGCAGCTAGCTTGGGCTTCTTAGGCTACTGGACACCATTAGCTCCAGAGGGATCGACCCCATGGAACTGGCCTTGGTGTTCGTTCCCGGAGCCGCGCCGCCGTCCCCCTTACAGAGCCAGAAGCAAGAAGAAGTCCGGAAAATCGGCGGCAGAAGACATCAGTCTTCACCAAGGTAGCGCACAGCACTGCAGCTGTGCGCCATTGCTCCTCATACACACTTCACACTCCGGTCACTGAGGGTGCAGGGCGCTGGGGGGGGGGCGCCCTGGGTAGCAATAAAAACACCTTGGCTGGCAAATATATCACAATATATAGCCCCAGAGGCTATATATGTGATAAATACCCCTGCCAGAATCCATTAAAAAGCGGGAGAAAAGTCCGCGAAAAAGGGGCGGAGCTATCTCCCTCAGCACACTGGCGCCATTTTCTCTTCACAGTGCAGCTGGAAGACAGCTCCCCAGGCTCTCCCCTGTAGTTGGCAGGCTCAAAGGGTTAAAAAGAGAGGGGGGGGCACTAAATTTAGGCGCAATATTGTATATACAAGCAGCTATTGGGAAAAATTCACTCAATATAGTGTTAATCCCTGCATTATATAGCGCTCTGGTGTGTGCTGGCATACTCTCTCTCTGTCTCCCCAAAGGGCTGTGTGGGGTCCTGTCCTCAGTCAGAGCATTCCCTGTGTGTGTGCGGTGTGTCGGTACGGCTGTGTCGACACGTTTGATGAGGAGGCTTATGTGGTGGCAGAGCAGATGTTGACAAATGTGATGTCGCCCCCTGTGGGGCCGACACCAGAGTGGATGGATAGGTGGAAGGTATAAACCGACAGTGTCAACTCCTTACAAAAAGGCTGGATGACGTAACAGCTGGGGGACAGCCGGCTTCTCAGCCCGCGCCTGCCCAGGCGTCTCAAAGGCCATCAGGGGCTCAAAAACGCCCGCTCCCTCAGATGGCAGACACAGATGTCGACACGGAGTCTGACTCCAGTGTCGACGAGGTTGAGACATATACACAATCCACTAGGAACATCCGTTACATGATCCCGGCAATAAAAAATGTGTTACACATTTCTGACATTAACCCAAGTATCACTAAAAAAGGGTTTTATGTTTGGGGAGAAAAAGCAGGCAGTGTTTTGTTCCCCCATCAAATGAGTGAATGAAGTGTGAAAAAGCGTGGGTTCCCCCGATAAGAAACTGGTAATTTCTAAAAAGTTACTGATGGCGTACCCTTTCCCGCCAGAGGATAAGTTACGCTGGGAGATATCCCCTAGGGTGGATAAGGCGCTCACACGTTTGTCAAAAAAGGTGGCACTGCCGTCTTTGGATACGGCCACTTTGAAGGTACCTGCTGATAAAAAGCAGGAGGCTATCCTGAAGTCTGTATTTACACACTCAGGTACTAGACTGAGACCTGCAGATAGTGCTGCTGCAGCGTGGTCTGTGACCCTGTCAAACAGGGATACTATTTTGCGAACATAAGAGCATATTAAAGACGTCGTCTTCTATATATGAGGGATGCACAGAGGGATATTTTGCCGGCTGGCATCCAGAACTAATGCAATGTCCATTCTGTCAGGAGGGTATTAGAGACCCGACACTGGACAGGTGATGCTGACTTTAAAAGGCACATAGAGCCTTATAAGGGTGAGGAATTGTTTGGGGATGGTCTCTGGGACCTCGTATCCACAGCAACAGCTGGGAAGAAATTTTTTTACCTCCAGGTTTCCTCACAGCCTAAGAAAGCACTGTATTATCAGGTACAGTCCTTTCGGCTTCAGAAAAGCAAGCGGGTCAAAGGCGCTTCCTTTCTGCACAGAGACGAGGGAAGAGGGTAAAAGCTGCACCAGTCAGCCAGTTCCCAGAATCAAAATTCTTCCCCCGCTTCCTCTGAGTCCACCGCATGACGCGGGGGCTCCACAGGCGTAGCCAGGTACGGTGGGGGGCCGCCTCAAAAATTTCAGCGATCAGTGGGCTCGCTCACAGGTGGATCCCTGGATCCTTCAAGTAGTATCTCAGGGGTACAAGCTGGAATTCGAGGAGTCTCCCCCCCTGCCGTTTCCTCAAATCTGCCTTGCCGACAACTCCCTCAGGCAGGGAGGCTGTGCTAGAGGCAATTCACAAGCTGTATTCCCAGCAGGTGATAGTCAAGGTGCCCCTACTTCAACAAGGACGGGGTTACTATTCCACACTGTTTGTGGTACCGAAACCAGACGGTTCGGTGAGACCCATTTTAAATTTGAAATCCTTGAACACATACATAAAAAAATTCAAGTTCAAGATGGAATCGCTCATGGCGGTTATTGCAAGCCTGGAGGAGGGGGATTACAAGGATGTTTACCTACATGTCCCCATTTACCATCCTCACCAGGAGTACCTCAGATTTGTGGTACAGGATTGCCATTACCAATTCCAAATACTGCCGTTTGGACTGTCCACGGCACCGAGGGTCTTTACCAAGGTAATGGCAGAAATGATGATACTCCTTCGAAAAAAGGGAGTTTTAATTATCCCGTACTTGGATGATCTCCTTATAAAGGCGAGGTCCAAGGAGCAGTTGTTGGTCGGAGTAGCACTATCTCGGGAAGTGCTACAACAGCACGGTTGGATTCTATACATTCCAAAGTCACAGCTGGTTCCTACCACACGCCTACTGTTCCTGGGGTTGGTTCTGGACACAGAACAGAAAAAAGTGTTTCTCTGACGTCCTAGTGGATGCTGGGAACTCCGTAAGGACCATGGGGAATAGCGGGCTCCGAAGGAGGCTGGGCACTCTAGAAAGATTATGACTACCTGGTGTGCACTGGCTCCTCCCACTATGACCCTCCTCCAAGCCTCAGTTAGATTTCGTGCCCGGCCGAGGTTGGATGCACACTAGGGGCTCTCCTGAGCCCTTAGAAAGAAAGTATAGTTTAGGTTTTTTATTTTCAGTGAGACCTGCTGGCAACAGGCTCACTGCAGCGAGGGACTAAGGGGAGAAGAAGCGAACTCGCCTGCTTGCAGCCGGATTGGGCTTCTTAGGCTACTGGACACCATTAGCTCCAGAGGGATCGACCGCAGGCCTAGTCCTTGGTGTTCGGTCCCGGAGCCGCGCCGCCGTCCCCCTTACAGAGCCAGAAGCAAGAAGAGGTCCGGAAAAACGGCGGCAGAAGACATCAGTCTTCACCAAGGTAGCGCACAGCACTGCAGCTGTGCGCCATTGCTCCTCATGCACACTTCACACTCCGGTCACTGAGGGTGCAGGGCGCTTGGGGGGGGCGCCCTGAGCAGCAATAAAAAACACCTTGGCTGGCAAAATACCACAATATATAGCCCCAGAGGCTATATATGTGGTAAATACCCCTGCCAGAATCCAGGAAAAAGCGGGAGAATAGGCTGCGGAAAAGGGGCGGAGCTATCTCCCTCAGACACACTGGCGCCATTTCTCCTTCACAGATCCGCTGGAAGGAAGCTCCCTGGCTCTCCCCTGCAGTCTACACTTCAGAACAGGGTAAAAACAGAGAGGGGGGGCACTAAATTTAGGCGCAATATATATAATATAAAAAGCAGCTATAGGGGACATAACTCAGTTAGTCCCTGCATTATATAGCGCTCTGGTGTGCTGGCATACTCTCACTCTGTCCCCCCAAAGGGCTTTTGTGGGTCCTGTCCTCATTCGGAGCATTCCTTGTGTGTGTGCGGTGTGTCGGTACGGCTGTGTCGACATGTTTGATGAGGATAATGATGTGGAGGCGGAGCAGATGCCTTTAGAAGGGATGTCACCCCCTGCGGGGCAGACACCTGAGTGGATGGGCTTATGGAAAGTAATGAGTGCACGTATAGACTCCTTATATAAGAAAATCGACGACATGCCAAATGTGGGACAGCCGACTTCTCAGCTCGTGCCTGCCCACGTGTCGCATGGGTCGTCAGGGGCTCTAAAACGCCCGCTTCCTCAAGCAGACCCAGATGTCGACACTGATACTGACACCAGTGTCGACGACGATGAGTCTAACCTGATGCCCACTAAGGCCATTCACTGCATGATTGAGGCAATGAAAGAGGTGTTACACATTTCTGATATAAATACAGGTACCACTAAAAAGGGTATTATGTTTGGGGAGAAAAAACTACCCGTAGTTTTTCCCCCGTCAGAGGAATTAAATGAAGTGTGTGAAGAAGCGTGGGCTTTCCCTGATAAAAAATTGGTAATTCCTAAGAAGGTACTAATGGCGTTCCCTTTCCCGCCAGAGGATAGGTCACGTTGGGAAACACCTCCTAGGGTGGATAAAGCGCTCACACGTTTGTCTAAAAAGGTGGCACTACCGTCTCTGGATACGGCCGCCCTCAAGGAACCTGCTGATGGAAAGCAGGAGGCGATCCTGAAGTCTGTATATACACACACAGGCATTATACTTAGGCCAGCTATTGCGTCAGCTTGGATGTGCAGTGCTGCCGCTGCGTGGTCAGATAAACTGTCAGAAAATAGTGACACATTAGACAGAGACACGATCCTGTTAACCATAGACCATATAAAAGACTCAGTCTTATATATGAGAGATGCACAGAGGGAAATCTGCCGACTGGCATCTAAAGTAAGTGCATTGTCCATTTCTGCTAGGAGAGGCTTATGGACTCGCCAGAGGACAGGAGATGCAGATTCAAAAAAGCACATGGAAGTGTTACCATATAAGGGTGAGGAATTATTTGGGGATGGTCTCTCGGACCTAGTTTCCACAGCAACGTCTGGGAAGTCAGCGTTTTTACCCCATGTCCCCTCACAGCCTAAGAAGGCGCCGTTTTATCAGGTTCAGTCCTTTCGGACCCAGAAAAACAGGCGTGGAAAAGGCGGGTCCTTTCTGTCCAGAGGCAGAGGTAGGGGAAAAAGGCTGCAACAAACAGCAGGTTCCCAGGAGCAAAAGTCCTCCCCCGCTTCTTCGTCCAAGTCCGCCGCATGACGGTGGGGCTCCACAGGCGGAGCCTGGTACGGTGGGGGGTCGCCTCAAAAATTTCAGCGATCAGTGGGTTCGCTCACAGGTGGATCCCTGGATCCTGCAAATAGTATCTCAGGGGTACAAGCTGGAATTCGAGGCGTCCCCACCCCACCGGTTCCTAAAATCTGCCTTGCCGATTGCTCCCTCAGACAGGGAGGCGGTGCTAGCGGCAATTCACAAGCTGTATTCCCAGCAGGTGATAATCAAGGTACCCCTACTTCAACAAGGCCGGGGTTATTATTCCACACTATTTGTGGTACCGAAACCAGACGGTTCGGTGAGACCCATTCTAAATTTGAAATCCTTGAACACGTACATAAAGAAATTCAAGTTCAAGATGGAATCGCTCAGGGCGGTTATTGCAAGCCTGGACGAGGGGGATTACATGGTATCCCTGGACATCAAGGATGCTTACTTGCATGTCCCCATTTACCATCCTCACCAGGAGTACCTCAGATTTGTGGTACAGGATTGCCATTACCAATTCCAGACGCTGCCGTTTGGACTGTCCACGGCACCGAGGGTATTCACCAAGGTTATGGCGGAAATGATGATACTCCTTCGAAGAAAGGGTGTTTTAATTATCCCGTACTTGGACGATCTCCTAATAAAAGCGAGGTCCAAGGAACAGTTGTTGGTGGGAGTAGCACTATCTCAGGAGGTGCTGCACCAGCACGGCTGGATTCTGAATATCCCAAAGTCACAGCTGGTTCCGACGACACGGCTACTGTTCCTGGGTATGATTCTGGATACAGTCCAGAAGAAAGTGTTTCTCCCGGAGGAGAAAACCAGGGAGTTGTCATCTCTAGTCAGAGACCTCCTGAAACCAAAACAGGTATCAGTGCATCGCTGCACGCGGGTCCTGGGAAAGATGGTGGCTTCTTACGAAGCAATTCCCTTCGGCAGGTTCCATGCCAGAATCTTTCAGTGGGACCTGTTGGACCAGTGGTCCGGATCGCATCTTCAGATGCATCGCTTGATAACCCTGTCTCCAAGAACCAGGGTGTCTCTACTGTGGTGGCTGCAGAGAGCCCATCTTCTAGAGGGCCGCAGATTTGGCATACAGGACTGGGTCCTGGTGACCACGGATGCCAGCCTTCGAGGCTGGGGGGCAGTCACACAGGGAAGAAACTTCCAAGGACTATGGTCGAGTCAGGAGACTTCCCTTCACATAAATATTCTGGAAGTCAAGCAAAATCCCTGCTTCTACACCAGCCGGTACTGATCCAGTCAGACAACATCACGGCAGTCGCCCATGTAAATCGACAGGGCGGCACAAGAAGCAGGATGGCGATGGCAGAAGCCACAAAAATTCTCCGATGGGCGGAGAATCATGTACTAGCACTGTCAGCAGTGTTCATTCCGGGAGTGGACAACTGGGAAGCAGACTTCCTCAGCAGACACGACCTCCACCCGGGAGAGTGGGGACTTCATCCAGAAGTCTTTCAGATGCTGGTAAACCGTTGGGAAAAACCACAGGTGGACATGATGGCGTCCCGCCTCAACAAAAAGTTAAAAAGATATTGCGCCAGGTCAAGGGACCCTCAGGCGGTAGCTGTGGACGCTCTAGTGACACCGTGGGTGTACCAGTCGGTTTATGTGTTCCCTCCTCTGCCTCTCATACCAAAGGTATTGAGAATAATAAGAAAGAGAGGAGTAAACACCATTCTCGTGGTTCTGGATTGGCCAAGATGAGCGTGGTACCCGGAACTTCAAGAGATGCTCTCAGAGGACCCGTGGCCTCTACCACTCAGACAGGACCTGCTACAGCAGGGGCCCTGTCTGTTCCAAGACTTACCGCGGCTGCGTTTGACGGCATGGCGGTTGAACACCGGATCCTAAAGGAAAAGGGTATTCCGGAAGAAGTCATTCCTACGCTTATTAAGGCCAGGAAAGATGTTACGGCAAAGCATTATCACCGCATATGGCGGAAATATGTTGCATGGTGCGAGGCCAAAAAGGCCCCAACAGAGGAATTTCAACTAGGTCGATTTCTGCATTTCCTGCAAGCAGGAGTGAATATGGGCCTAAAACTAGGCTCCATTAAAGTACAGATCTCGGCTCTGTCGATTTTTCTTTCAAAAAGAACTAGCTTCAGTACCTGAAGTTCAGACATTTGTGAAAGGAGTGCTGCATATTCAGCCCCCATTTGTGCCTCCTGTGGCACCTTGGGATCTCAACGTGATGTTGAGCTTCTTAAAATCACATTGGTTTGAGCCACTAAAAACCGTGGATCTGAAATATCTCACGTGGAAAGTGGTCATGTTATTGGCCTTGGCTTCAGCCAGGCGAGTGTCAGAATTGGCGGCTTTGTCATGTAAAAGCCCTTATCTGATTTTCCATATGGATAGGGCGGAATTGAGGACTCGTCCCCAATTTCTCCCTAAGGTGGTGTCAGCGTTTCACCTGAACCAGCCTATTGTGGTACCTGCGGCTACTAAGGATTTGGAGGACTCCAAGTTGCTAGACGTTGTCAGGGCCCTGAAAATATGTTTCCAGGATGGCTGGAGTCAGAAAATCTGACTCGCTGTTTATCCTGTATGCACCCAACAAGCTGGGTGCTCCTGCTTCTAAGCAGTCTATTGCTCGCTGGATTTGTAGTACAATTCAGCTTGCACATTCTGTGGCAGGCCTGCCACAGCCAAAATCTGTGAATGCCCATTCCACAAGGAAGGTGGGCTCATCTTGGGCGGCTGCCCGAGGGGTCTCGGCTTTACAACTTTGCCGAGCAGCTACTTGGTCAGGGGCAAACACGTTTGCAAAATTCTACAAATTTGATACCCTGGCTGAGGAGGACCTGGAGTTCTCTCATTCGGTGCTGCAGAGTCATCCGCACTCTCCCGCCCGTTTGGGAGCTTTGGTATAATCCCCATGGTCCTTACGGAGTTCCCAGCATCCACTAGGACGTCAGAGAAAATAAGAATTTACTCACCGGTAATTCTATTTCTCATAGTCCGTAGTGGATGCTGGGCGCCCATCCCAAGTGCGGATTGTCTGCAATACTTGTAAATAGTTATTGTTAACTAAAGGGTTATTGTTGAGCCATCTGTTGAGAGGCTCAGTTGTTTTCATACTGTCAAACTGGATATAGTATCACGAGTTGTACGGTGTGATTGGTGTGGCTGGTAAGAGTCTTACCCGGGATTCTAAATCCTTCCTTATTATGTCTGCTCGTCCGGGCACGGTGTCCTAACTGAGGCTTGGAGGAGGGTCATAGTGGGAGGAGCCAGTGCACACCAGGTAGTCCTAAATCTTTCTAGAGTGCCCAGCCTCCTTCGGAGCCCGCTATTCCCCATGGTCCTTACGGAGTTCCCAGCATCCACTACGGACTACGAGAAATAGAATTACCGGTGAGTAAATTCTTATTTTCTCCCGCAGGAGAAAGCCAAGGAGCTGTCATCTCTAGTCAGAGACCTCCTGAAACCAAAACAGGTATCGGTGCATCACTGTACACGAGTCCTGGGAAAAATGGTAGCTTCTTACGAAGCAAAATTCCATTCGGCAGGTTTCATGCAAGAACCTTTCAGTGGGACCTCTTGGACAAGTGGTCGGGATCGCATCTTCAGATGCATCGGCTGATAACCCTGTCTCCAAGGACCAGGGTATCTCTACTGTGGTGGCTGCAGAGTGCTTATCTTCAAGAGGGCCGCAGATTCGGCATACAGGACTGGGTCCTGGTAACCACGGATGCCAGCCTTCGAGGCTGGGGGGCAGTCACACAGGGAAGAAATTTCCAAGGACTTTGGTCAAGTCAGGAGTCGTCCCTACACATAAATATTCTGGAACTGAGGGCCATTTACATTGCCCCAAGTCTGGCAAGGCCTCTGCTTCAAAACCAGCCGGTATTGATCCAATCAGACAACATCACGGCAGTCGCCCATGTAAACCGACAGGGCGGCACAAGAAGCAGGATGGCGATGGCAGAAGCCACAAGGATTCTCCGATGGGCGGAAAATCACGTCTTAGCACTGTCAGCAGTGTTCATTCCGGGAGTGGACAACTGGGAAGCAGACTTCCTCAGCAGACACGACCTACACCCGGGAGAGTGGGGACTTCATCCAGAAGTCTTTCAGATGCTGGTAAACCGTTGGGAAAAACCACAGGTGGACATGATGGCGTCCCGCCTCAACAAAAAGTTAAAAAGATATTGCGCCAGGTCAAGGGACCCTCAGGCGGTAGCTGTGGACGCTCTAGTGACACCGTGGGTGTACCAGTCGGTTTATGTGTTCCCTCCTCTGCCTCTCATACCAAAGGTATTGAGAATAATAAGAAAGAGAGGAGTAAACACCATTCTCGTGGTTCTGGATTGGCCAAGATGAGCGTGGTACCCGGAACTTCAAGAGATGCTCTCAGAGGACCCGTGGCCTCTACCACTCAGACAGGACCTGCTACAGCAGGGGCCCTGTCTGTTCCAAGACTTACCGCGGCTGCGTTTGACGGCATGGCGGTTGAACACCGGATCCTAAAGGAAAAGGGTATTCCGGAAGAAGTCATTCCTACGCTTATTAAGGCCAGGAAAGATGTTACGGCAAAGCATTATCACCGCATATGGCGGAAATATGTTGCATGGTGCGAGGCCAAAAAGGCCCCAACAGAGGAATTTCAACTAGGTCGATTTCTGCATTTCCTGCAAGCAGGAGTGAATATGGGCCTAAAACTAGGCTCCATTAAAGTACAGATCTCGGCTCTGTCGATTTTTCTTTCAAAAAGAACTAGCTTCAGTACCTGAAGTTCAGACATTTGTGAAAGGAGTGCTGCATATTCAGCCCCCATTTGTGCCTCCTGTGGCACCTTGGGATCTCAACGTGATGTTGAGCTTCTTAAAATCACATTGGTTTGAGCCACTAAAAACCGTGGATCTGAAATATCTCACGTGGAAAGTGGTCATGTTATTGGCCTTGGCTTCAGCCAGGCGAGTGTCAGAATTGGCGGCTTTGTCATGTAAAAGCCCTTATCTGATTTTCCATATGGATAGGGCGGAATTGAGGACTCGTCCCCAATTTCTCCCTAAGGTGGTGTCAGCGTTTCACCTGAACCAGCCTATTGTGGTACCTGCGGCTACTAAGGATTTGGAGGACTCCAAGTTGCTAGACGTTGTCAGGGCCCTGAAAATATGTTTCCAGGATGGCTGGAGTCAGAAAATCTGACTCGCTGTTTATCCTGTATGCACCCAACAAGCTGGGTGCTCCTGCTTCTAAGCAGTCTATTGCTCGCTGGATTTGTAGTACAATTCAGCTTGCACATTCTGTGGCAGGCCTGCCACAGCCAAAATCTGTGAATGCCCATTCCACAAGGAAGGTGGGCTCATCTTGGGCGGCTGCCCGAGGGGTCTCGGCTTTACAACTTTGCCGAGCAGCTACTTGGTCAGGGGCAAACACGTTTGCAAAATTCTACAAATTTGATACCCTGGCTGAGGAGGACCTGGAGTTCTCTCATTCGGTGCTGCAGAGTCATCCGCACTCTCCCGCCCGTTTGGGAGCTTTGGTATAATCCCCATGGTCCTTACGGAGTTCCCAGCATCCACTAGGACGTCAGAGAAAATAAGAATTTACTCACCGGTAATTCTATTTCTCATAGTCCGTAGTGGATGCTGGGCGCCCATCCCAAGTGCGGATTGTCTGCAATACTTGTAAATAGTTATTGTTAACTAAAGGGTTATTGTTGAGCCATCTGTTGAGAGGCTCAGTTGTTTTCATACTGTCAAACTGGATATAGTATCACGAGTTGTACGGTGTGATTGGTGTGGCTGGTAAGAGTCTTACCCGGGATTCTAAATCCTTCCTTATTATGTCTGCTCGTCCGGGCACGGTGTCCTAACTGAGGCTTGGAGGAGGGTCATAGTGGGAGGAGCCAGTGCACACCAGGTAGTCCTAAATCTTTCTAGAGTGCCCAGCCTCCTTCGGAGCCCGCTATTCCCCATGGTCCTTACGGAGTTCCCAGCATCCACTACGGACTACGAGAAATAGAATTACCGGTGAGTAAATTCTTATTTTCTCCCGCAGGAGAAAGCCAAGGAGCTGTCATCTCTAGTCAGAGACCTCCTGAAACCAAAACAGGTATCGGTGCATCACTGTACACGAGTCCTGGGAAAAATGGTAGCTTCTTACGAAGCAAAATTCCATTCGGCAGGTTTCATGCAAGAACCTTTCAGTGGGACCTCTTGGACAAGTGGTCGGGATCGCATCTTCAGATGCATCGGCTGATAACCCTGTCTCCAAGGACCAGGGTATCTCTACTGTGGTGGCTGCAGAGTGCTTATCTTCAAGAGGGCCGCAGATTCGGCATACAGGACTGGGTCCTGGTAACCACGGATGCCAGCCTTCGAGGCTGGGGGGCAGTCACACAGGGAAGAAATTTCCAAGGACTTTGGTCAAGTCAGGAGTCGTCCCTACACATAAATATTCTGGAACTGAGGGCCATTTACATTGCCCCAAGTCTGGCAAGGCCTCTGCTTCAAAACCAGCCGGTATTGATCCAATCAGACAACATCACGGCAGTCGCCCATGTAAACCGACAGGGCGGCACAAGAAGCAGGATGGCGATGGCAGAAGCCACAAGGATTCTCCGATGGGCGGAAAATCACGTCTTAGCACTGTCAGCAGTGTTCATTCCGGGAGTGGACAACTGGGAAGCAGACTTCCTCAGCAGACACGACCTACACCCGGGAGAGTGGGGACTTCATCCAGAAGTCTTCCAACTGTTGGAAAACCGTTGGGAAAGGCCACAGGTGGACATGATGGCGTCCCGCCTAAACAAAAAACTAGATATTGCGCCAGGTCAAGGGACACTCAGGCAATAGCTGTGGACGCTCTAGTGACACCGTGGGTGTACCAGTCGGTTTATGTATTCCCTCCTCTGCCTCTCATACCAAAGGTACTGAGAATAATAAGAAAACGAGGAGTAAGAACGATACTCGTGGTTCCGGATGGGCCAAGAAGAGCTTGGTACCCAGAACTTCAAGAAATGATATCAGAGGACCCATGGCCTCTACCACTCAGACAGGATCTGCTACAGCAGGGGCCCTGTCTGTTCCAAGACTTACCGCGGCTGCGTTTGACGGCATGGCGGTTGAATTCCGGATCCTAAAGGAAAAAGGGCATTCCGGAGGAAGTCATTCCTACGCTGATAAAAGCCAGGAAAGAAGTAACCGCAAACCATTATCACCGTATTTGGCGAAAATATGTTGCGTGGTGTGAGGCCAGGAAGGCCCCAACAGAGGAATTTCAGCTGGGTCGTTTTCTGCACTTCCTACAGTCAGGAGTGACTATGGGCCTAAACTTGGGTTCCATTAAGGTCCAGATTTCGGCTCTGTCGATTTTCTTCCAGAAAGAACTGGCTTCACTGCCTGGAGTTCAGACATTTGTAAAGGGAGTGCTACATATTCAGCCCCCTTTTGTGCCTCCTGTGGCACCTTGGGATCTCAACGTGGTGTTGAGTTTCTTAAAATCACATTGGTTTGAGCCACTTAAAACTGTGGATTTGAAATATCTCACGTGGAAAGTGGTCATGTTATTGGCCTTGGCTTCGGGCAGGCGTGTGTCAGAATTGGCGGCTTTGTCATGTAAAAGCCCTTATCTGATTTTCCATATGGATCGGGCAGAATTGAGGACTCGTCCCCAGTTTCTCCCTAAGGTGGTATCAGCTTTTCACTTGAACCAACCTATTGTAGTGCCTGCGGCTACTAGGGACTTGGAAGATTCCAAGTTACTGGACGTAGTCAGGGCCTTAAAAATGTATATTTCCAGGACGTCTGGAGTCAGGAAAACTGACTCGCTTTTTATCCTGTAGGCACCCAACAAAATAGGTGCTCCTGCTTCTAAGCAGACTATTGCTCGCTGAATTTGTAGCACAATTCAGCTGGAGCATTCTGCGGCTGGATTGCCGCATCCTAAATCAGTAAAAGCCCATTCCACGAGGAAAGTGGGCTCATCTTGGGCGGCTGCCCGAGGGGTCTCGGCTTTACAACTTTGCCGAGCTGCAACTTGGTCAGGGGCAAACACGTTTGCTAAATTCTACAAATTTGATACCCTGGCTGAGGAGGACCTTGAGTTCTCTCATTCGGTGCTGCAGAGTCATCCGCACTCTCCCGCCCGTTTGGGAGCTTTGGTATAATCCCCATGGTCCTTACGGAGTTCCCAGCATCCACTAGGACGTCAGAGAAAATAAGATTTTACTCACCGGTAAATCTATTTCTCGTAGTCCGTAGTGGATGCTGGGTGCCCATCCCAAGTGCGGATTGTCTGCAATACTTGTATATAGTTATTGCCTAACTAAAGGGTTATTGTTATGAGCCATCTGTTGGTGAGGCTCAGTTATATTTCATACTGTTAACTGGGTATAATATCACGAGTTATACGGTGTGATTGGTGTAGCTGGTATGAGTCTTACCCGGGATTCAAAATCCTTCCTTATTGTGTCAGCTCTTCCGGGCACAGTATCCTAACTGAGGTCTGGAGGAGGGTCATAGTGGGAGGAGCCAGTGCACACCAGATAGTACCTAATCTTTCTTTTAGAGTGCCCAGTCTCCTGCGGAGCCCGTCTATTCCCCATGGTCCTTACGGAGTTCCCAGCATCCACTACGGATTACGAGAAATAGATTTACCGGTGAGTAAAATCTTATTTTTTTGCCTTATGTTCCCCCACCGCAAAAGAAAACACCACAATATCAGATGCAGTCCTTTCGGTCGCATAAGTCCAGAAGAGGTCGGGGCTCTTCCTTCCTTGCCAGAGGTAAGGGTAGAGGAAAAAGAATGCCTGCCACGGCTAGTTCCCAGGAGCAGAAATCCTCCCAGGCTTCTACTAAATCCACTGCATGACGCTGGGGCTCCACTGAGGGAGTCCACGCTGGTGGGGGCATGTCTTCGACTCTTCAGCCACGTCTGGGTTCAGTCAGACGTGGATCCTTGGGCAATGGAAATTGTATCCCAAGGCTACAAGCTGGAATTCGAAGAGGTGCCTCCGCGCCGATTTTTCAAATTGGCTTTACCGGCTTCTCCCCCAGAGAGGGAGATAGTTTTAGCTGCAATTCAAAAGCTGTGTCAACAGCAAGTGATTGTCAAGGTTCCCTAGTTCAACAGGGGAAGGGGTTCCGAAACCGGGTGGCTCGGTCAGACCCATTCTAAATCTAAAATCCCTAAACCTGTACTTGCAAAAGTTAAAATTCAAGATGGAATTGCTCCGGGCAGTTATCTCCAGCCTGGAAGGGGGGTATTTTATGGTGTCACTGGACATAAATGATGCATACCTTCATGTCCCCATATATCCCCCTCATCAGGCGTACCTGAGATTCGCTGTACAGGACTGTCATTACCAGTTTCAGACGTTGCCGTTTGGGCTTTCCACGGCCCCGAGGATTTTCACCAAGGTAATGGCGGAAATGATGGTGCTCCTGCGCAGGCAGGGAATCACAATTATCCCATACTTGGACGATCTCCTGATAAAAGCGAGATCGAGAGATCAGTTGCTGATAAGCGTGTCGCTTTCCCTGAGAGTGCTCCAGCAGCATGGCTGGATTCTAAATCTACCAAAGTCACAGTTGGTTCCAACGACTCGGCTATTGTTCTTAGGCATGTGTCACGATCCGGGTATCTGGACACCATTTCTTACCCATCAGATGCCTCCTAAGGCTGGCTCAGCGCTCCAGGACCGGATCCCATCTGTTATCCTAATGTTCACATTCCTGCATCCTCTCCTGTCTCTCTGAGACGCTGTCACAGTAACGCCTTATTACATCTGGCATGGTGTCTCCCGCGGCCTCCGCCGCCGTCCCTGAGCTTCTGCATGCAGAGTGTCAGAGTGGCGATTACGTCAGCCGCGGCCTCCGCTGTGTCCGCGTGGTTGGATGTGCACTTGTCAGCCTGGCGTCTCCTGTCTCCAGTGGCCGGCGCCGCCATTACTGTTTTCCTTACCACATGGATTACAAACCAAACTTCCCTCCAAGTGTCTGCATGGGCGCAGCCATCTTGGATTCTGTCAGCTGATCATTTCCTCCAATCTGTTGTCAGTATTGTTAATCTGCATAATTGCCTAGCCAATCCCTTCCTTGCTGCAGGTATAAATACACTGTGCCTGAGCAAGGAAGGCGTCAGTGCTTTGGTTGTCAAACCTAGTTCCTGTTTGTCTCTCTCCTGTGATTGTCTTCCAGGTTCCAGCTCCTGTCTCAAGACTTCCACCATAGAGACCCGCACCAGCATTCCACCTGCGGTGTAGCCTGACTCTCCAATCCATTGTGGATTCATCTGTTTCCAGCTACAACATTACCTGCTTCCAGCTCAGCTTCCAGCAGAGTACAGCTTCCCTTAAAGGGCCGGTGTCCTTTCTACACTTTACCACTCTCCACCGGTATTATTATTTCTCCGCTCTCAACTTCTACATTTCAGTTCATATTTCATCGCTCCCAAGTTCATTTATTATTTAACTGGTACCAGCCAGTATCCACTCCGTGTTAACAACAGTCTGGTTCCAGCCAGTATCCACAGCAGCCGTTTTATCTTCAGCAACCCAGCTTTTCCTGGAACACCAGCTGGTACAATCCTGGGTTATCTCCATTGCTACAGTCGGGCCTGGTAAGGACTTTCCATCTAGAAGATTATAAGAACTATCTCACACTACCAGTGCCCTGTGGCTCCTGCCATCCTGTAGTACCCAGGAACTGTATTTATTCTTTGCTGACTTTTACGTTTTCTTTTACTGCTGCTGTGTTGCGGAGTTGTCATAATAAACATCATTGACTTTTATCCAAGTTGTCGTGGTCACGCCTTCGGGCAGTTATTATTCATGTTACTTACATGTCCAGGGGTCTGATACAACCTCCCAGGTTCCGGTACATCTCAGCCCCTACAACTGAGGCTGCCTCCCGTCAGCTCAGGCCCTCAGTTGTGACAGTAAGCACTGACCTAATGAATCCAGCCGGAGACCAGGATCAAGCGGCCAGGCCGATGCAAGAACTGGCAGCCCGACTAGAACATCAGGAGGCTGCACAGGGCCACATCATCCGCTGTCTCCAGGATTTCTCTACTCGGCTGGATGGGATTCAGACAACTCTCCGTGGATCAGGCGCGTCTGGTGCGTCAACCACAGTGACTCCAGCTATAACCCCACCCACCTTACCCATTTCTGCTCCACGTCTTCATCTTCCAACACCAGCAAAGTTTGACGGATCTCCAAGATTCTGCAGGGGATTTCTCAACCAGTGTGAGATTCAGTTTGAGCTACAACCTGGCAATTTTCCCAGTGACCGTACAAAAATTGCCTACATTATTTCTCTTCTCAGTGGCTCAGCCCTTGATTGGGCATCACCGTTATGGGAGAGGTCCGACACCCTGCTATCTTCCTACACTGCCTTCGTGTCAACATTCAGGCGCATCTTCGACGAGCCAGGCCGGGTAACCTCAGCTTCATCCGAGATTCTCCGTTTACGCCAGGGGTCACGTACTGTAGGACAATATCTGATACAGTTCCAGATCCTGGCATCCGAACTGGCATGGAACGACGAGGCCCTGTATGCTGCATTCTGGCATGGCTTATCTGAGCGTATTAAAGATGAGTTAGCTACCAGAGACTTACCTTCTAAGTTAGATGAGCTAATCTCACTCTGCACGAAAGTTGATTTACGTTTCAGAGAGAGAGCAACTGAGCGTGGAAGATCATCTGCTCCAAAATCTTCTGCTCCTCCTCCTCGTCAACTGTCACCATCTAAAGATGAGCCCATGCAACTTGGCCGTTCCCGTTTAACTCCTGCTGAGCGCCGAAGACGTCTCTCCGAGTCTCTCTGTCTCTATTGTGCAGCTCCGTCTCACACCATTAATGCCTGTCCCAAACGTCCGGGAAACTCCAAATCCTAGCTCGCCAAGGAGAGGGCCGGCTAGGAGTAATGATCTCCTCTCCATCTCCTCAAGATTGTAATCTCCCAGTCTCGCTTCAAGTTGCTCAACGTTATCGGAACGTCATTGCCCTCCTTGATTCCGGAGCAGCTGGGAACTTTATTACCGAAGCCTATGTTAAACAGTGGTCCCTACCCACCGAGAGACTTCCTTCGTCCATTTCTTTAACTGCCGTGGATGGCAGCAAAATTTTTGATGCAGTTATTTCTTTAAGGACTCTACCAGTTCGTCTGAGAGTGGGAGTTCTTCATTCCGAACTTATTTCTTTTTTAGTGATTCCAAGAGCCACACATCCTGTGGTCCTGGGCCTTCCATGGCTCCGTCTTCACAATCCTACAATTGATTGGACGACTACGCAAATTCTGGCATGGGGTTCCTCCTGTGCTGAGACATGTTTGTTTAAAGTATTGCCTGTCTGTTCTTCCTCCCCTAGGTCGTCTGATGTTCCACCTCCTCCATATCAAGATTTCACGGATGTGTTCAGTAAAGCTTCTGCTGATATCCTTCCTCCTCATAGAGAATGGGACTGCCCGATTGATCTCGTTCCAGGGAAGGTTCCACCTCGAGGCTGAACTTATCCGTTGTCTCTGCCTGAGACGCATTCTATGGAGGAATACATTAAAGAGAACCTAGCAAAGGGGTTCATTCGACCTTCTTCTTCTCCAGCCGGCGCAGGCTTCTTTTTTGTAAAAAAGAAAGATGGTGATCTGCGGCCGTGCATCGACTACAGAGGTTTGAACGACATTACCATCAAGAACCGTTATCCTTTACCCCTGATTACTGAGCTCTTTGACAGAGTTAGCGGAGCTACCATCTTTTCAAAGCTGGACTTGCGAGGTGCATACAATCTCATCCGGATCCGTGAGGGTGACGAGTGGAAGACCGCCTTTAACACCCGTGACGGACATTATGAGTACCTCGTCATGCCCTTCGGATTGAGTAATGCTCCAGCTGTCTTCCAGCATTTTGTCAATGAGATCTTCAGAGACATTCTATACCGTCATGTCGTGGTCTATCTAGACGATATCCTCATTTTTGCCAACGATTTAGAGGAACATCGTTTTTGGGTTAAAGAGGTTCTGTCCCGTCTCCGTGTCAATCATCTCTATTGCAAATTAGAGAAATGCGTCTTTGAAGTCAAGTCCATTCCGTTTCTAGGGTACATTGTGGCGCCTATTACTGCTTTCACTAAGAAGGGTGCTAACCCGTCCAAGTGGTCTGAAGAAGCCATGCAAGCATTTCATCTTTTAAAACAAAGGTTCATCTCTGCGCCTGTTCTGAAACAGCCTGACATCGACTCTCCTTTCATCTTAGAGGTGGATGCCTCCTCCGTTGGAGTAGGAGCGGTGTTATCTCAGAGGGCTAAAGATGGCCATTTACACCCTTGCAGTTTCTTCTCCCGGAAGTTCTCCCCAGCTGAGCGCAACTATGCCATTGGCGACCAGGAGTTGCTAGCCATCAAGCTCGCTCTAGAAGAGTGGAGGTATCTGTTGGAGGGAGCTTCTCATTCAATCACCATACTTACAGACCACAAGAACCTTTTATATCTGAAAGGCGCACAATGTCTCAACCCTCGTCAGGCCAGATGGGCACTTTTCTTTTCCAGGTTCGACTTTAAACTCCAGTTCTGTCCGGGCTCTCAGAATCGCAAGGCCGATGCCCTTTCCCGCTCATGGGAGCAAGAAAATGAGTCCGAGTCTTCAGACAAGCATCCTATTATAAATCCGTTGGCATTCTCCACGGTAGGGATGGACTCTACGCCCCCATCAGGGAAAAGTTTTGTGAAACCGATGCTAAGGAAGAAGCTCATGCATTGGGCCCATGCTTCCCGTTTTGCCGGACATACAGGTATCCAAAAAACCCTGGAGTTTATCTCTAGGTCCTATTGGTGGCCAACTCTGAAAAAGGACGTCTTGGAGTTTATTGCATCTTGCTCAAAGTGTGCTCAACATAAGGTATCCCGCCAGTCGCCTGCGGGGCAACTGTTTCCACTATCTGTTCCCCGTCGACCTTGGACCCATTTGTCGATGGATTTTATTACAGATTTACCCATGTGCAACAAGTTCAATACCATCTGGGTGGTAGTTGACCGGTTCACCAAGATGGCACACTTCATTCCTCTCACCGGTCTTCCGTCAGCTTCCAAGTTGGCTCAAGTATTCATACAAGAGATCTTCCGACTCCACGGTCTTCCTGAAGAAATTATCTCAGATCGAGGAGTTCAATTCACAGCCAAATTCTGGCGAAGTTTATGTCAAGTCCTTCAAGTCAAGCTAAAGTTTTCCACGGCTTACCATCCTCAGACCAATGGTCAAACCGAGAGGGTGAATCAGGACTTGGAGGCCTTCCTCCGCATCTATGTGTCCTCCTCTCAAGATGACTGGGTTCAATTACTTCCCTGGGCCGAGTTCTGTCATAACAACCAGTATCATTCTTCATCTGCTTCAACACCATTCTTCACTAACTTTGGATTCCACCCTAAAGTCCCTGAGTTCCAACCGCTTCCAGCAACTTCTGTTCCCGCAGTGGATATCACCTTGCATCAGTTTGCCAATATCTGGAAGAGCGTAATCTCAGCTCTGCTCAAGGCATCGTTCAGGTACAAGAAGTTTGCGGATAAGAAGCGTCGAGCAGTTCCTGCTCTCAAGGTGGGTGATCGGGTATGGTTATCCACGAAGAATTTAAGGTTAAGAGTTCCCAGTATGAAGTTTGCACCTCGCTATATCGGTCCTTTCACGATTGAACAAGTCATCAATCCTGTTGCTTACAGACTTCAGTTGCCTCCCTTCTTAAAAATACCCAGGACATTCCATGTTTCCCTGTTGAAACCGCTGATCTTGAATCGGTTTCATTCCTCACTTCCTCCAACTCCGAAAGTCCAAACTCAACGAGGCATTGAGTATGAAGTGGCCAAGATCCTGGACTCACGTCACCGTTACGGTCAACTACAGTATCTTATTGACTGGAAGGGTTACGGCCCTGAGGAACGTTCATGGACCAATGCTTCTGATGTCCATGCTCCTGCTTTGGTCCGGAGATTCCATTCCAAGTTTCCTCAAAAGCCAAAGAAGTGTCCTGGGGCCACTCCTAAAGGGGGGGGGGTGCTGTCACGATCCGGGTATCTGGACGCCTTTTCTTACCCATCAGATGCCTCCTAAGGCTGGCTCAGCGCTCCAGGACCGGATCCCATCTGTTATCCTAATGTTCACATTCCTGCATCCTCTCCTGTCTCTCTGAGACGCTGTCACAGTAACGCCTTATTACATCTGGCATGGCGTCTCCCGCGGCCGCCGTCCCTGAGCTTCTGCATGCAGAGTGTCAGAGTGGTGATTACGTCAGCCGCGGCCTCCGCTGTGTCCGCGTGGTTGGATGTGCACTTGTCAGCCTGGCGTCTCCTGTCTCCAGTGGCCGGCGCCGCCATTACTGTTTTCATTACCACATGGATTACAAACCAAACTTCCCTCCAAGTGTCTGCATGGGCGCAGCCATCTTGGATTCTGTCAGCTGATCATTTCCACCAATCTGTTGTCAGTATTGTTAATCTGCATAATTGCCTAGCCAATCCCTTCCTTGCTGCAGGTATAAATACACTGTGCCTGAGCAAGGAAGGCGTCAGTGCTTTGGTTGTCAAACCTAGTTCCTGTTTGTCTCTCTCCTGTGATTGTCTTCCAGGTTCCAGCTCCTGTCTCAAGACTTCCACCATAGAGACCCGCACCAGCATTCCACCTGCGGTGTAGCCTGACTCTCCAATCCATTGTGGATTCATCTGTTTCCAGCTACAACATTACCTGCTTTCAGCCCAGCTTCCAGCAGAGTACAGCTTCTCTTAAAGGGCCGGTGTCCTTTCTACACTTTACCACTCTCCACCGGTATTATTATTTCTCCGCTCTCAAGTTCTACATTTCAGTTCATATTTCATCGCTCCCAAGTTCATTTATTATTTAACTGGTACCAGCCAGTATCCACTCCGTGTTAACAACAGTCTGGTTCCAGCCAGTATCCACAGCAGCCGTTTTATCTTCAGCAACCCAGCTTTTCCTGGAACACCAGCTGGTACAATCCTGGGTTATCTCCATTGCTACAGTCGGGCCTGGTAAGGACTTTCCATCTAGAAGATTATAAGAACTATCTCACACTACCAGTGCCCTGTGGCTCCTGCCATCCTGTAGTACCCAGGAACTGTATTTATTCTTTGCTGACTTTTACGTTTTCTTTTACTGCTGCTGTGTTGCGGAGTTGTCATAATAAACATCATTGACTTTTATCCAAGTTGTCGTGGTCACGCCTTCGGGCAGTTATTATTCATGTTACTTACATGTCCAGGGGTCTGATACAACCTCCGAGGTTCCGGTACATCTCAGCCCCTACAACTGAGGCTGCCTCCCGTCAGCTCAGGCCCTCAGTTGTGACAGCATGATTCTGGACACGGAACAAAAGAGGGTTTTTCTCCCAATGGAAAAAGCCCAGGAACTCCAGAACATGGGGGGTCATTCCGAGTTGTTCGCTCGTTGCAGATTTTCGCTATACTGCGATTAGTCGCTTACTGCGCATGCGCAAGGTTCGCAAAGCGCATGCGCTTAGTTATTTTACACAAAATTAGGTATTTTACTCACGGCATAACAAAGCTTTTTCATCGCTGTGCTGATCGTAGTGTGATTGACAGGAAGTGGGTGTTTCTGGGCGGAAACTGGCCATTTTATGGGAGTGTGCAGAAAAACGCAGGCATTCGAGTTGCAAAACGCAGGAGTGGCTGGAGAAACGGGGGAGTGGTTGGGCAAACGCTGGGTGTGTTTGTGACGTCAAACCAGGGACGAAAAGGACTGAGCTGGTCGCAATGGCTGAGTAAGTCT
This sequence comes from Pseudophryne corroboree, assembly GCF_028390025.1. Taxonomy (NCBI): domain Eukaryota; kingdom Metazoa; phylum Chordata; class Amphibia; order Anura; family Myobatrachidae; genus Pseudophryne; species Pseudophryne corroboree. The sequence continues at coordinate 491,033,480 of NC_086449.1, read as the reverse complement.
GGAGCTACTCAGAAACTGCTAAGAAATTTCTATTCGCAATTGTGCTAATCTTTCGTTCGCACTTCTGCTAAGCTAAGATGCACTCCCAGAGGGCGGCGGCTTAGCGTGTGCAATGCTGCTAAAAGCAGCTAGCGTGCGAACAACTCTGAATCACCCCCATGGTCAGGGACCTGTTAAAACCGAACAGAGTGTCAATTCATCAATGCACTCGAGTACTGGGAAAAATGGTGGCGACCTACGAGGCCATCCCCTTCGGCAGGTTTCATGCGAGGACATTTCAGTGGGACCTTCTGGACAAGTGGTCCGGGTCCCATCTTCAAATTCATCAGAAAATAAGCCTGTCCCCCAGGGCCAGGGTGTCTCTCCTGTGGTGGCTGCAGAGTGCTCACCTTCTAGAGGGTCGCAGGTTTGGCATTCAAGACTGGGTTCTGGTGACCACGGACGCGAGCCTCCAAGGATGGGGAGCAGTCACACAAGGAAGAAATTTTCAGGAACTATGGTCAAGCCAGGAGGCTTGTCTACACATTAACATACTGGAATTAAGGGCCATATACAACGGCCTACGACAAGCGGAAAATCTTCTTCGCGACCTACCGGTTCTGATTCAATCAGACAACGTCACAGCCGTGGCTCATGTAAACCGCCAAGGCGGGACAAGGAGCAGAGTGGCAATGGCGGAAGCCACCGGGATTCTTCGCTGAGCGGAAAATCACGTAAGCGCTCTGTCAGCAGTCTTCATTCCGGGAGTGGACAACTGGGAAGCAGACTTCCTCAGCAGACACGATCTCCATCCAGGAGAGTGGGGACTTCATCAAGAATTTTTTGCAGAGATAACAAGTCTTTGGGAACTTCCTCAAATAGACATGATGGCGTCACGCCTCAACAAGAAGCTTCGGAGGTATTGTGCCAGGTCAAGGGACCCTCAAGCAGTAGTGGTAGATGCCCTGGTGACACCATGGGTGTTTCAGTCGGTCTATGTGTTCCCTCCTCTTCCTCTCATCTCAAAAATATTGAGAATCATAAGGCGAAAAAGAGTGCAGACAATACTCATTGTTCCAGATTGGCCTCGAAGGGCCTGGTGTTCAGGTCTTCAGGAGATGCTCACAGAAGATCCATGGCCCCTCTCAGGGAGGACCTGTTGCAGCAGGGGCCCTGCGTGTTCCAAGACTTACCGCGGTTACGTCGATGGCATGGCGGTTGAACACCGAATCCTAGCTGGGAAAGGTATTCCGGAGGAAGTCATCCCTACTCTGATAAAGGCTAGGAAGGAGGTGACGGCGAAACATTATCACCGTATCTGGAGGAAGTACGTATCTTGGTGTGAAGCCAAGAATGCTCCTACGGAAGCTTTCCACTTGGGACGTTTTCTCCACTTTCTACAGACAGGAGTGGATATGGGCCTGAAGTTAGGGCCGAAATCTGTACCTTTTATGGAGCCTATCTATATTCTTTCAGAAGGAATTGGCTTCTCTCCCAGAAGTCCAGACTTTTGTAAAGGGAGTGCTACACATCCAGCCTCCTTTTGTGCCCCCAGTGGCACCATGGGACCTTAACGTGGTCCACTTAACGTGGTTACAGTTCCTAAAATCTCACTGGTTTGAGTCTCTTCAAACAGTTGAATTGAAATTTCTCATTTGGAAGGTGGTCATGTTGTTGGCCTTGGCATCTGCAAGGCGGGTGTCCGAATTGGCGGCTTTGTCTCATAAAAGCCCCTATCTGATTTTCCATGTGGATCGAGCAGAGTTGAGGACTCGTCCTCAATTTTTGCCTAAGGTGGTTTCATCGTTTCATATGAACCAACCTATTGTGGTGCCTGTGGCTACGGGAGACTTGCAGGATTCCAAGTCCCTTGATGTAGTCAGTGCTTTAAAAATTTACGTAGCCGGGACAGCTCGGGTTAGGAAAACAGAGGCACTGTTTGTCCTGTATGCAGCCAACAAGGTTGGCGCTCCTGCTTCTAAGCAGACTATTGCTCGCTGGATCTGTAACACGATTCAGCAGGCTCATTCTACGGCTGGATTGCCATTACCAAATTCGGTAAAGGCCCATTCCGCTAGGAAGGTGGGCTCTTCTTTGGCGGCTGCCCGAGGTGTCTCGGCTTTACAGCTTTGCCGAGCAGGTACTTGGTCGGGTTCAAACACCTTTGCAAAATTCTACAAGTTTGATACCCTGGCTGATGAGGACCTCATGTTTGCTCAATCGGTGCTGCAGAGTCATCCGCACTCTCCCGCCACGGTTTGGAGCTTTGGTATAATCCCCATGGTCCTTAAGGAGTCCCCAAGCATCCTCTAGGACGTAAGAGAAAATAAGATTTTAAACCTACCGGTAAATCTTTTTCTCCTAGTCCGTAGAGGATGCTGGGGGCCCGTCCCAGTGCCGACTAAATTCTGCAAGACTTGTATATAGTTATTGCTTACATAAGGGTTATGTTACAGTTTTGATCAGTCTCTGGCTGATGCGGTTTTGTTTCATACTGTTAACTGGTTCGTATGTTCCAAGTTGTACGGTGTGGATGGTGTGGGCTGGTATGTATCTTGCCCTTATATTAACAAAAATCCTTTCCTCGTACTGTCCGTCTCCTCTGGGCACAGTTCTCTGACTGAGGTCTGGAGGAGGGGCATAGAGGGAGGAGCCAGTGCACACCCATTCTAAAGTCTTTAGAGTGCCCGTCTATACCCCATCTTCCTTACAGAGTCCCCAGCATCCTCTACGGACTAGGAGAAAAAGATTTACCGGTAGGGTTAAAATCTTATTTTTTCTGTGACTGTTATTTCCATGAGGCCTATCCTGGCTAGCGCCTGGGTACTCACAGCCATCAATGACTGGATGCCTGAAATGGTCACTAGCTTTTGGTCAGGAAATATGTCTGACGCCAGTACCGTAGCCGATCAGGTCATGGAAGCTCTGACTTTTGTGGGTGTTATGCACACCAGTGCCAGCAGGAATGTACTGGTGTCTGAACGGTGAGGGATGCAAAACAAATGAACTCACAGACAGACTGGGGAATATGACATTACATACACAGAAGGTGATAGGGTAACAAAATAAACACAAACAGAGAAGCCCAATGGCTAAGAAACTGGGTGTCTCCCTAATATTAGGAATGCTCAGATGGAAAGAAGCAAGATGTAGTGATTTAATACGTAGAGAACCCGAAATGCTGTTGCTAAGGGCAACAGCAAAAACCCTAAAGGGTTACCAACGGGTGTGGCAGTAAACTCCTTGGTCAGAGATGGAATAATAGACACAAGGAGAGTCTCCACAATCCTAGTCCTCACTTGCAGTGCACTGGTTCAGCTTACTGCCACTAAACTGACACCTGAACACCTTGCACAGTGAGAAAGGATTTTGGCAGGCAAGTCTGAGAATCCAGCCGCAAACTTGCTAGGTTCACAGAGTAGCAAAAGAACCCCAGCAGGTTAAATGACTGACTCCAGTCTTACTGCTAGGTCTGGATTGGCAGAGTGTAATACCAAATCCCAAGGCCTATTTGCAGTAAGCAACAAACAAATACAAAGTTTACACCAGGCCTGGCCAACCTGTGGCTCTCCAGATGTTGTGAAACTACATATCCCAGCATGCCTTGCCACAGTTTTAGCATTCCCTAATAGCAAAACTGTAACAATGCATGATGGGACTTGTAGTTTCACAACCGCTGGAGAGCCACAGGTTGGCCAGGCCTGGTTTACACAGTACTAGCTAGCTTTCAGGAACTGACTAACCAACAAAGATTCAGCAGCATCTGCCTAACCTGAGAAGAGGGTTTATATAGCAGGTGCTGTCCACGCCCCACTCAGACCTCACAGACTGTGAGCACAAAAACCAGCACCGGATCCCCTGCCGTGCACAGAGCCTGTAACCACTGCACAGCAAAAGACCCGAACCGGAGTATCAGCTACGCTCAGGTTACTCCGCTAGCACTTGTCTCCCGGTTGCCATGACGACGTGGCAGCACAGAGCAGGAGACCCTAACAGTGGGTGAGGCTTTATTAGATATGGTCCATTTACAGACTCAGATTTCTGCTTTTGCCATTTTGGGCAGACGCTCGTTATGGCTGAAATTGTGGAAGGCAGATATGTAGTCTAAACATGCCTTAGAGGCTCTACCATTTGAAGGTGGTTCCCTATTTGGCTCAGAATTGATAAATAATTTCCCAGGTTACGGGGGGCAAAGGTCCTTCCTTTCTGGTGCCACACCTAAGGTTATACCCAGGTTTGGTTCCTTTCTTGGCCACAATAGGGGGAACTTTTAGGCCTATCGAGGAATGCCTAGAGGCATCAGTAAAGGTAAATTTCAGAGGGCGTGTTGGATACAGGTACTACCCGTCCTGCGGCAAAGCAGGCAGGTCAATCGGAATGACTATTTAGAGCCAGGAATCTTTCCGAGTGCGTGACCAGTTGCTCATGGTCAAGGATACTTGGAGTTGTTCCAATCCAGATCATTGGGTAAAGGGTCTGGTCACAAGAGGATATATCCTGGACCTAGAGAGTCGTGTTCCAGAAAAAATTCTGGTTACTCTTCCCAAGGGAGTTGAGCAGGCAGCTCAGACTTATCAGGTTCCAGGTTACTTTTTCCGGTATGAAAATCAGAATGGGGTTGGGGTTTTTATACCAGCCTGTTTCTGGTGGACGAACTAGAAAGGTCATTCTGGCCCATTCTCAATCTGAAATGGCTAAATCCCTATCTCCATTTGAAGAAATTCAAGATGGAGTCACTAAGGACAGTAATTGGTTGATGGAAGAGGACAAATTCCTGGTATCAGTAGACATCAAAGATGCCTACCTTCATATTCCCATATGGAGGGTTCATCAACGTCTTCTGCGGTTTTGCGGTTGGGGATCGTCTGTTTCAGTTTCAGGATCTGCCTTTCGGCCTCTCTACTGCTCCCAGAGTTTTCACAATGGTTATGGCACATATGATCCCTCTGTTAAGAAAACAGGGAGTAAATGTGTTGGCATACCTAGACAACCTTTTGATAAGGGTATCTGCGGTAGTCCATTTGCATCAACATTTGCAGGCAACCACAGAACTGCTGCAAACTTTTGGTGGGGTTATAAATTTGCCAAAATCAAATTTGGTCCCATCTCAACATATGTTTCTGGGGCTCCTCTTTGACACTCTGTGTCAAAGGGTGTTCCTTTCTCAAGTGAAGGTTCAGGAACTAAAGAACAATACAAGGGCGGAAAATCATACAAGAAAGGATCGCACATATAAACCAAAGATATAAAAGTATGCCAGTGATTCAATTAGAAAATATTTAATTAAAAGTAATCTAAAAAAACATGTATGGACACAAATCACAATAGATTAAATTGATAAGCCATCTAGAAGCTGTATAAATCTTATATTACAAGGGCTGTCCTTGGACTGCCAAGGATTTCAATCTTCAGGGCCATGCAATTACAGTGAAGAATAGTGGCTTCGTTTGAAGCCCTACCTTTCATCAGATTTATGTTCATCCTTTGCAAAACCAGTTTACATCACTGGGTAAAGTTAGACCCTCATTTGAAAATACAGATGTTCAGATTATCTGTCAAAGTACGTTGGTCCCTTCATTGGTGGCCTAACAAGCTGTGGTACTGGGGAGACACCTTCAGGGTCTCTGATCCAGCCAGGAAGTCTGGTTTCCTATCAATATCCGGGAGCTAAGAGCAGTCCAAAACAACACTGATCCAGACCCAGTCTCTGTTAAAAGGCCAGCCTGTGTGTATCCAGACAATGCCACAACAGTTTACATAAACAAGCAGGGTGAAACTCGCAGCTGGTGCACAATCAAGGAAGTGTCTCACATTCTTCATTGGGCACAGAAATGGATTCCTGCAATCACGGCAGTTTTTATTCCAGGGGTGGACAGCGGGAGGCAGACTTTTTGAGTCGCAATACAGTACACGCAGGAGAATGGGAACTACACCAGGAGGTGTTCAGGGAGATAGTTTCCAAGTGGGGACAGCCAGACATAGATCTGTTGGTCTGTCTCAACAGGAAACTACCAAAATATGGAGCTCACTCTCTGGACCGTCAGGCATTTCTAATAGATGCCATGAGAGCACCAGTTTGGGGTACATTTTTCCTCCTCTGGTGATGAACCCAAGGGTATTATGGAGGATTCAATCAGTGGCTCGGATGGCCATTCTGGTAGATATACAATAGAACTGCGCTCAACCCCTAAGGTGTGTGTGTTTAGCTAACAAATGCACATCAGATGTAATAAAAGATAATGTATGAACAGATCCAAATATGAGTTTGCACTTGGATATAGAAATCACAAAAACAACAATATGATGCAAATTAATTGTTGTGAGCCACTGTATTTATTGTATACTGGCCAATCTAAAGGTGTGCGGTTAATGCCCAGGGTGGGGGATATTGTCTCTTATAAAGTTCATGCAGGTTATAATACAGACTGCGGCGTCCCGCACATCTGCTGTTGAAAAGTCTTTAGGAAAAAAATAATAATAATAACAAATCTTTGAAACCTTCACGATGCCCTGAGCTTACGGTGGTGGCATAAGTGGGGTAAAAAAGGGGTATCCGGACTCGCTCTGCAGAGCGGCATCTGAATCCTTTCCCCACCACTAGACAGGTCCACCTCTCTGACCGAACTGCACCCGGGGGGCGTCTGAACAAGGACGCACCACGGGCAGCAGGGGCAGAGAGGGGAAACCAGTCCAGAGACCCCTTTTTTACCCCACTTATGCCACCACCGTAAGCTCAGGGCATCGTGAAGGTTTTAAAGATTTTTTACCAACACCGGCATTTATTATTATTATTTTTTTCCTAAAGACTTTTCAACAGCAGATGTGCGGGACGCCGCAGTCTGTATTATAACCTGCATGAACTTTATAAGAGACAATATCGCCCACCCTGGGCATTAACTGCACACCTTTAGATTGGCCAGTATACAATAAATACAGTGGCTCACAACAATTAATTTGCATCATATTGTTGTTTTTGTTATTTCTATATCCAAGTGCAAACTCATATTTGGGTCTGTTCATACATTATCCTTTATTACATCGTTGGCTAAACACACACACCTTAGGGGTTGAGCGCAGTTCTATTGTGGTATATCCACTAAGCTTCTCCATTTATGTATAGGTGGGTTGGAACACCGATCAGAACGAGCAGCTCACCCCGGCTAGCTATAGAATAAAGACACTCAGTGCGCAGAACCCTCCAATTTATAAGGTCTTTCTGGTAGAACCGCATTGGCCGCATGCCGACATTGGTATGTAACCCTTCAGAGCATGGTCGCAGATGTTCCGTTTTCGTTTACCTCTGCAACCAGATCTATTGATCAAGGTCCCTGCTGGCATCCAGATTTGCCTTAATTGGCGTTGACGGCATGGTTCTTGAATTCAAGATTCTGAGACCTAAAAGGTTTTCCAAATCTGGCAAATACCATGATTCAGGCTCGTAAACCACGTCACGTCAAAAATATATCATTGCATCTGGAAGAGGTATGTTTATTGGTGTGAACAGAACAAGTTTAAACCTGAGAGTTTTCATTTATCCCGACTTTTGACTTTCTTACAGCATAGAGTAGCGAGGGGGCTTAGGTTATCCTCGCTCAAAGGACAGGTATCAGCCTTGTCTATCCAGTTTTAAAGAAAAAATGTGCCATTATTCCTGAAGTACAGGCTTACCTTCAGGGGGTAACTCGCATACATATGTCCATCTGTACTGCCAGTTCCACCTTTAATCTGAACTTGGTGTTAGAGGCGCTTCAGAAAGCACCCTTTGAACCTTTGGAGCCTGTGGAATTGTGATACCTTACCTTGAAAGTGTTTTTTCTGCTAGCCATTGCTTCAGCAAGGAAGAGTTTTGGAGTTAGCGGCCCTTTCCTGTCTCCGCTCCTCATTTTTCATGAGGACAGGGTGATGTTAAACACTAAACATTTTTACTTCCAAAGGTTTTTTCAGCGTTTCCAAACTTTTGCAGACACCATTTTTTGTTTTCTGTTCTTTTGAAAGTGTAAATGATGGAAATAAAAATCAAACTTTTTTTGACATGTTATAAGAATGTCTAATCTGTAATTTGATGCCTTTTGGAGATTTTTCCATCTTTCCTTGGCTTCTTTTTGCACATTAAAATAAATTTTTGCCTGGGGTGCCCAAACTTTCGATCCCCACTGTATGTGGATCGTACTGCGTCTCTGATTTACAGATTCCCCGTTAGTACTAATTGATGCTCCAAAAAGAGGCTGGCCAACTTCTAAAGGTTCTATTGAAAGATGAGTTACAGCTGCCATTAGGCAGGTTAACGTGTCGTCCAATGAGAGAGTTCCGGCCTCATTGCAGGGTCCCCTCGACTCGTGCGGTTGGAGCTTCCTGGGCAGTATGACTTGGAGCCTCGGAAGAACAGTTGTGCAGAGCAGCCACCTGGCCTTCTGTACATACATTTACTAAGTTTAACATTTCCATACATTCGTCACTAGTGAAGCCAGTGTCGGACGAAAATTTTGAGAGCAGTCGTTTTCAAAGCCCCCCCCCCCCCCTTCAATTTGGCTAGCTTGGGTATGATCCATCTGTGGAATGCTGAGATCCCTCCCTTGTTTGATTTCAGACTAATTTCTATTAGTTGGGTTCTCAATTCTTTTGTTTTTCTATAGGCTTGGTTAAACATTAGACTGAGGATCCAGTGTCACGGTCCGGGTAACTGGATGCCGTTTCCTGCCTGTTAGGTGTCTCCTGAGGTTGGCTCAGCGAGCCAGGGCCGGGCTATAGCTATGTTTTGGCTTACATCTCTTGCTTATGGCCTGCAGCGCTGGTTCAGCGACCTCCTTAGTGTACTCACTTGCGGTGGTGTGGCGCTCTCAGCCCCACCGCGGCCGTCACTGCCGCGCCTTTGGTTCCCTGCTGGACGTGCGTCCTGTGTGTGCCGCAGCCGCCGCCGTCATCCCTGTGGCCGCTGTGCGCGTATGGGCGCATGGAGTTTCTACTGTTGCGGCCTCTGCCGCCATTACCGTTTGACACATGGTCTCTGAGTGCTTTTCCCCTTCAATCTCCGTCAATGGGCGCAGCCATTTTGGATCTAATCACGATACACTCCTCACCTATCCACAGTGCTGCTGGAGTCTGAACCTAATTGTCAGCCAATCCCTGCTATTGAGCAGGTATAAATATCCTGTCTCAGCACCCAGAGGGTTGTCAGTGCTTCCATTGTCTCTCCAGCGTTCCAGTATGCAGCTTCATTAAGGACTCTCCTGTGAACTCTCCCTGCAGTATAGCCTGACTCCCTGGTGGTTACCCTCTGTGGTGCAGCACCAGTTCTCGGGTGCTGAGGCTCTGTGATGCAACCTGACTCTCTAGTTACCGCACCCAGCGCTAGCAGAGTGTATGACTCCGGCTTCCAGCAGCCACTCTCTAGCAGTCCTCTGTCTCCATTACTCACTCTAATAGTGGAGTATTTACCTGCGATCCCTAGCATCACTCAAGCTTTACCTGCGATCCCTAGCATTGCTCACTTTTTATCTACGATCCCTAGCATCACTCAAGCTTTACCTGCGATCCCTAGCATCGCTCACATTTTATCTACGATCCCCAGCATCGCTCACATTTTATCTACGATCCCCCGCATCACTCTATATTCCACCTGTATTTCCAAGTGTCATAAAGCACTCCCATTTATACTCCGGAATACTGGTCATTACCAGTTGTGACTCAGAGATTCACTTCTGACTGTTATTGTTTGGTTACATATTCTTATGATTTAATAAAAACCCTCAAAGGCACTTCCTGTTGTCATGGTCACGCCTTCGGGCAATTGGTACTACAATCTCAGCACGTCTAGGAGTCCCCTCCTGCCTCCTAAATTCACGTACCCGTTAGCCCCTACAACTGAGGCCTCTAGCTACCGACACCAGCCCTCAGTTGTGACATCCAGGTTATGGGGAGGAGTTATATAGAGGGTGGGAGTCAGTTTGAACTCATTAGTACCCGCCTCCAACCCACCTAAGTCATAACCCACAGGTAATGGCATCCCCCAGATGGACTTAAAGGAATTGAATTTACTGGTGAGTAAAAATCCTGTTTTCAATCCTCCAATAGGGATTTAGCTGTGACCATCTTTACCACTTCAGATTGCCAGAGCCCAGTGTTCCTAAAGTACACAAAAGATAAAACAGTTTTTCACAACAAAGCCATGCAAACTCTGTGAAAAGATGTCATATCACCATATGAAATCTTTATAAATACAGGGCAAGTAAAAATTGTGTTCCCAATTACTAGGTTTTGCAATGCTAAATGTAATAATAATATTTTACTCACCGGTAAATCTATTTCTCGTAGTCCGTAGTGGATGCTGGGACTCCGTAAGGACCATGGGGAATAGCGGCTCCGCAGGAGACTGGGCACAACTAAAGAAAGCTTTAGGACTACCTGGTGTGCACTGGCTCCTCCCTCTATGACCCTCCTCCAGACCTCAGTTAGGATACTGTGCCCGGAAGAGCTGACACAATAAGGAAGGATTTTGAATCCCGGGTAAGACTCATACCAATCACACCGTATAACTCGTGATACTATACCCAGTTAACAGTATGAAATATAACTGAGCCTCTCAACGGATGGCTCAACAATAACCCTTTAGTTAACAATAACTATATACAAGTATTGCAGACAATCCGCACTTGGGATGGGCGCCCAGCATCCACTACGGACTACGAGAAATAGATTTACCGGTGAGTAAAATCTTATTTTCTCTGACGTCCTAAGTGGATGCTGGGACTCCGTAAGGACCATGGGGATTATACCAAAGCTCCCAAACGGGCGGGAGAGTGCGGATGACTCTGCAGCACCGAATGAGCAAACTCTAGGTCCTCCTCAGCCAGGGTATCAAACTTGTAAAATTTAGCAAATGTGTTTGACCCCGACCAAGTAGCTGCTCGGCAAAGTTGTAAAGCCGAGACCCCTCGGGCAGCCGCCCAAGAAGAGCCCACCTTCCTCGTGGAATGGGCTTCCACTGATCTAGGATGCAGCAGTCCAGCCGCAGAATGTGCAAGCTGAATCGTACTACAAATCCAGCGAGCAATAGTCTGCTTTGAAGCAGGAGCACCCAGCTTGTTGGGTGCATACAGGATAAATAGCAAGTCAGTTTTCCTGACACTAGCTGTCCTGGAAACATAATTTTTCAGGGCCCTGACTACGTCCAACAACTTGGATTCCTCCAAGTCGTTAGTAGCCGCAGGCACTACAATAGGTTGGTTCAAATGAAAAGCTGATACCACCTTAGGGAGAAACTGGGGACGAGTCCTCAATTCTGCCCTATCCATATGGAAAATCAGATAAGGGCTTTTACATGACAAAGCCACCAATTCTGACACACGCCTGGCCGAAGCCAAGGCCAACAGCATGACCACTTTCCACGTGAGATATTTAAAATCCACTGTTTTTAGTGGCACAAACCAATGTGACTTTAGGAAATCCAACACCACGTTGTGATCCCAAGGTGCCACAGGAGGCACAAAAGGGGGCTGAATATGCAGCACTCCCTAAACAAATGTCTGAACATCAGGCAGTGAAGCCAGTTCTTTCTGGAAGAAAATCGACAGAGCCGAAATCTGGACCTTAATGGAACCCAATTTTAGGCCCATAGTCACCCCTGACTGTAGGAAGTGCAGAAAACGGCCCAACTGAAATTCCTCCGTTGGGCCTTCCTGGCCTCACACCACGCAACATATTTTCGCCATATGCGGTGATAATGGTTTGCGGTCACTTCTTTCCTAGCTTTAATCAGCGTAGGGATGACTTCCTCCGGAATGCCCTTTTCCTTCAGGATCCGGCGTTCAACCGCCATGCCGTCAAACGCAGCCGCGGTAAGTCTTGGAACAGACAGGGCCCCTGCTGCAGCAGGTCCTGTCTGAGCGGCAGAGGCCATGGGTCCTCTGAGATCATTTTTTTTTTTTTTTTTAAAGTTCTGGGTACCAAGCTCTTCTTGGCCAATCCGGAACCACGAGTATAGTTCTTACTCCTCTCCTTCTTATTATTCTCAGTACCTTAGGTATGAGAGGCAGAGGAGGGAACACATACACCGACTGGTACCCCCACGGTGTTACCAGAGCATCCACAGCTATCGCCTGAGGGTCCCTTGACCTGGCGCAATATCGTTTTAGCTTTTTGTTGAGGCGGGACGCCATCATGTCCACCTGTGGCCTTTCCCAATGGTGTACAATCATTTGGAAGACTTCTGGATGAAGTCCCCACTCTCCCGGGTGGAGGTCGTGCCTGCTGAGAAAGTCTGCTTCCCAGTTGTCCACTCCGGGAATGAACACTGCTGACAGTGCTAACACATGATTTTCCGCCCATCAGAAAATCCTCGTGGCTTCTGCCATCGCCATCCTGCTTCTTGTGCTGCCCTGTTGGTTTACATGGGCGACCGCCGTGATGTTGTCTGACTGGATCAACACCGGCTGGTGTTGAAGCAGGGGTCTAGCCTGACTTAGGGCATTGTGAATGGCCCTTAGTTCCAGAATATTTATGTGTAGGGAAGTCTCCTGACTCGACCATAGTCCTTGAAAGTTTCTTCCCTGTGTGACTGCCCCCCAGCCTCGAAGGCTGGCATCCGTGGTCACCAGGACCCAGTCCTGTATGCCGAAACTGCGGCCCTCTAGAAGATGAGCACTTCTGCAGCCACCACAACAGCGACACCCTGGCCCTTGGCGACAGGGTTATCAGCCGATGCATCTGAAGATGCGACCCGGACCACTTGTCCAACAGATCCCACTGGGAGATCCTTGCATGGAACCTGCCGAATGGAATTTCTTCGTAAGAAGCTACCATCTTTCCCAGGACTCGCGTGCATTGATGCACCGACACCTGTATTTGTTTTAGGAGGTCTCTGACTAGAGATGACAACTCCTTGGCCTTCTCCTCCGGGAGAAACACTTTTTTCTGTTCGGTGTCCAGAACCATACCCAGGAACAGTAGACGCGTCGTAGGAACCAGCTGCGACTTTGGAATATTCAGAATCCAGCCGTGCTGTTGTTGCACTTCACGAGATAGTGCTACTCCGACCAACAACTGCTCCCTGGACCTCGCCTTTATAAGGAGATCGTCCAAGTACGGGATAATTATAACTCCCTTTTTTCGAAGGAGTATCATCATTTCGGCCATTACCTTGGTAAATACCCTCGGTGCCGGGGACAGACCAACGGCAACCTCTGGAATTGGTAATGACAGTCCTGTACCACAATATTGAGGTACTCCTGGTGAGGAGGGTAAATGGGGACATGCAGGTAAGCATCCTTGATGTCCAGTGATACCATGTAATCCCCTTCGTCCAGGCTTGCAATAACCGCCCTGAGCGATTCCATTTTGAACTTGAACCTTCGTATATAAGTGTTCAAGGATTCCAATTTTAGAATGGGTCTCACCGAACCGTCTGGTTTCGGTACCACAACCATTGTGGAATAGTAACCCCGGCCTTGTTGAAGGAGGGGTACCTTGATTATCACCTGCTGGAGTACAGCTTGTGAATTGCCGCCAGTACTACCTCCCCTCGAGGGCAGCAGGCAAGGCTGATTTGAGGTAACGGCGAGGGGGAGTCGCCTCGAACTCCAGCTTGTATCCCAGTGATACTACTTGCAGAACCCAGGGATCCACCTGTGAGCGAGCCCATTGGTCGCTGAAGTTCCCGAGACGCGCCCCCACCGCACCTGGCTCCACCTGTGGAGCCCCAGCGTCATGCGGTGGACTCAGAGGAAGCGGGGGAAGATTTTTGATCCTGGGAACTGGCTGTCTGGTGCAGCTTTTTCCCTCTTCCCTTGTCTCTGTGCAGAAAGGAAGCGCCTTTGACCCGCTTGCTTTTCTGAAGCCGAAAGGACTGTACCTGATAATACGGTGCTTTCTTAGGCTGTGAGGAAACCTGAGGTAAAAAAATTTCTTTCCCAGCTGTTGCTGTGGATACGAGGTCCCAGAGACCATCCCCAAACAATTCCTCACCCTTATAAGGCAGAATCTTCATGTGCCTTCTAAAGTCAGCATCGCCTGTCCACTGCCGGGTCCCTAATACCCTCCTGGCAGAATGGACATTGCATTAATTCTGGATGCCAGCCGACAAATAGCCCTCTGTGCATCCCTCATATATAAGACGACGTCTTTAATATGCTCTATGGTTAGCAAAATAGTATCCCTGTCCTGACAGGGTAATAGACCACGCTGTAGCAGCACTATCCATGCTGAGGCAATTGCAGGTCTCAATATAGTGTAGGAAAAAACTGTGTTCCCTAATGCACACCGAGTGAAAAATATTACTACATAATAGTCAGATAATACGGAGATCTTAGTTGCGTATATCTGCAGATATAGGGTTAAGCCCCCAGGCCGATCGACAAGGACCCCCAGTGACGGAGAAGCCTTGTCGATCGGCCTGGGGGCTTAACCCTATATCTGCAGATATACGCAACTAAGATCTCCGTATTATCTGACTATTATGTAGTAATATTTTTCACTCGGTGTGCATTAGGGAACACAGTTTTTTCCTACACAGAATTACCCCTCCCTTTTAGCACCTGAGTGATATTACAATCTGATTGAGCAGCTTTCCATTTTGTGTATTGTATTTAGAGAGGCATAGGGGTATATTTACTAAGGTCCCGATTTTGACCGAGAAGCCGTTTTTTCTTCAAAGTGTCATCTCGGTAATTTACTAAGCAAAAATCACGGCAGTGATGAGGGCATTCGTAATATTTTGTAAGTCCTAGGAAAAAATCACGAATCAATACACCATCGGTCAAATACGCCTGCAATTTGGTAGAAATCGGGAATTTACTAAAAAGTGCAAAACACAAACACTGCCGTGATGAAATACAAATCGTGAAAAAGTGCTAAAAAAAAAGACCTGCTTTTTTATCCCGTGTTTGTATAGGCATGCACGGATCCATGAGATCCGTGCATGTTTTTCAGTGGGAAGGGGTGGGAAATGTTATTATTTTTCAAAAAAAAAATGCGTGGGGTCCCCCCTCCTAAACCAAACCAGCCTCGGGCTCTTTGAGCCGGCCCTGGTTGCAAAAATATGGGGAAAAAATTGACAGGGGTTCCCCCATATTTAAGCAACCAGCACCGAGCTCTGCGCCTGGTCCTGGTTCCAAAAATACGGGGGACAAAAAGCGTAGGGGTCCCCCGTATTTTTGAAACCAGCACCGGGCTCCACTAGCTGGACAGATAATGCCACAGCCGGGGGTCACTTTTATACAGTGCCTTGCGGCCTTGGCATCAAATATCCAACTAGTCACCCCTGGCCGGGGTACCCTGGGGGAGTGGGGACCCCTTCAATCAACGGGTCCCCCCCCAGCCACCCAAGGGCCAGGGGTGAAGCCCGAGGCTGTCCCCCCCATCCAATGGGCTGCGGATGGGGGGCTGATAGCCTTTGTTGAAAGTAATGAATATTGTTTTTAGTAGCAG
This sequence comes from Pseudophryne corroboree, assembly GCF_028390025.1. NCBI lineage: Eukaryota > Metazoa > Chordata > Amphibia > Anura > Myobatrachidae > Pseudophryne > Pseudophryne corroboree. The sequence goes on along the minus strand of NC_086449.1, from coordinate 491,018,081 downwards.
TACTACAAGTCCCAGCAAGCCTCCCCCGCAAGCTGGTACTTGGCGAACCACAAGTACCAGCATGCGGCGGAAAACCGGGCCCGCTGGTACCTGTAGTACTACTAAAAAAATACCCCAATAAAGACATTACACACACACCTTGAAAGTATAACTTTAATGCATACATACACACTACCATATACACATACTTACCTTATGTTCACACGAGGGTCGGTCCTCTTCTCCTGTAGAATCCATGGTGTACCTGTTGAAAAAATCCTACTCACCAAATCCAGTGTAGAGGGCTCCTCGGATAATCCATTTGTAATCCACGTACTTGTAAAAATAAAAAAACGGTACACCCGACCACGAACTGAAAGGGGACCCATGTTTTCACATGGGACCCCTTTCCCCGAATGCCAGAAACCCCCTCTGACTGATGTCTAAGTGGGTTTCTTCAGCCAATCAGGGAGCGCCACGTTGTGGCACCCTCCTGATCGGCTGTGTGCTCCTGTACTGTCTGACAGGCGGCACACGGCAGTGTTACAATGTAGCGCCTATGCGCTCCATTGTAACCAATGGTGGGAACTTTGAGGTCAGCGGTGAGGTCACTTTCGGTCAACCGCTGACCACAAAGTTCCCACCATTGGTTACAATGGAGCGCATAGGCGCTACATTGTAACACTGCCGTGTGCCGCCTGTCAGACAGTACAGGAGCACACAGCCGATCAGGAGGGTGCCACAACGTGGCGCTCCCTGATTGGCTGAAGAAACCCACTTAGACATCAGTCAGAGGGGGTTTCTGGCATTCGGGGAAAGGGGTCCCATGTGAAAACATGGGTCCCCTTTCAGTTCGTGGTCGGGTGTACCGTTTTTTTATTTTTACAAGTACGTGGATTACAAATGGATTATCCGAGGAGCCCTCTACACTGGATTTGGTGAGTAGGATTTTTTCAACAGGTACACCATGGATTCTACTGGAGAAGAGGACCGACCCTCGTGTGAACATAAGGTAAGTATGTGTATATGGTGGTGTGTATGTATGCATTAAAGTTATACTTTCAAGGTGTGTGTGTGTAATGTCTTTATTGGGGTATTTTTTTAGTAGTAGTACTACAGGTACCAGCGGGCCCGGTTTTCCGCCGCATGCTGGTACTTGTGGATTTCCAAGTACCAGCTTGCGGGGGAGGCTTGCTGGGACTTGTAGTACTGCTACTAAAAACAATATTCATTACTTTCAACAAAGGCTATCAGCCCCCCATCCGCAGCCCATTGGATGGGGGGGACAGCCTCGGGCTTCACCCCTGGCCCTTGGGTGGCTGGGAGGGGGGACCCCTTGATTGAAGGGGTCCCCACTCCCCCAGGGTACCCCGGCCAGGGGTGACTAGTTGGATATTTGATGCCACGGCCGCAAGGCACTGTATAAAAGTGACCCCCGGCTGTGGCATTATCTGTCCAGCTAGTGGAGCCCGGTGCTGGTTTAAAAAATACGGGGGACCCCTACGCTTTTTGTCCCCCGTATTTTTGGAACCAGGACCAGGCGCAGAGCCCGGTGCTGGTTGCTTAAATATGGGGGAACCCCTGTCAATTTTCCCCCCATATTTTTGCAACCAGGGCCGGCTCAAAGAGCCCGAGGCTGGTTTGGTTTAGGAGGGGGGACCCCACGCAATTTTTTTTATTTTTTAAGTTTAAACATTTTTTTTTTTTTTTTTTACAAGGTCAGATCCGGCCGAGATTCATTGTATTAAAGTCGGCAGTGTTTTACAAGTCACTCACGTAAAACACTGCCTAAAAAAACGAATGACATCGACATCGGAAAAACCGTAAATGCAGAATACGGCAGCTTAGTAAATTAGTCGTAATCAATTCAAAAAGTTGCATATTTACACTTTCGATGTCATTCGTGATTGAACTTTGACCTCAAACGGGAAAATACGAATCTTAGTAAATTTACCCCATAGATGGGTCAGCATTAGGAGGGATTGCGGACTCCAGAAGTGCCATAGGGGAAGCCAGGGGTATCCCCAGGTAAGCTGGCTCTCAGATGCTGTAGGAGCCATTACCATGTGGCCTTACACTGGGAATTTAACCCAGACATATTTGTAATTATTTATGGGGTGGGTGTGGGGTGCGGTGGCCCCTGTGTCGGTATGGCTGGGCTGCTTCAGGTCGGCACACCCTAACACTTTATTAACACTTATGATTTTCCCTATCACTTTGTATATATTATTTTAATCACACCAATTACATAGCACTTCTGTGCTTCTTATTAACCCCTATTAATTCTCACCTGTGTGCTGACCTGGGGTGGCCGACCTGTGCCGACATCGTGGGATCCTGCACCCCGGACCCATACCTAGTATTAGGGACCCCCAGTGACGGAGAAGCCTTGTCGATCGGCCTGGGGGCTTAACCCTATATCTGCAGATATACGCAACTAAGATCTCCGTATTATCTGACTATTATGTAGTAATATTTTTCACTCGGTGTGCATTAGGGAACACAGTTTTTTCCTACACAGAATTACCCCTCCCTTTTAGCACCTGAGTGACATTACAATCTGATTGAGCAGCTTTCCATTTTGTGTAAGGTCTCAATATAGTACCTGAGTGTGTATATACAGACTTCAGGATAGCCTCCTGCATTTTATCAGCAGGCTCCTTCAAAGTGGCCGTATCCTAAGACGGCGGTGCCACCTTTTATGACAAACGTGTGAGCGCCTTATCCACCCTAGGGGATATCTCCCAACATGACCTATCCTCTGGCGGGAAAGGGTACGCCATCAGTAACTTTTTAGAAATTACCAGTTTCTTATCGGGGGAACCCACGCTTCTTCACACACTTCATTCACTCATCTGATGGGTGAACAAAACACTGGCTGCTTTTTCTCCCCAAACATAAAACCCCTTTTTTGTGGTACTTGGGTTAATGTCAGAAATGTGTAACACATTTTTCATTGCCGAGATCATGCAACGGATGTACCTAGTGGATTGTGTATATGTCTCAACCTCGCCGACACTGGAGTCGGACTCCGTGTCGACATCTGTGTCTGCCATCTGAGGTAGCGGGCGTTTTTGAGCCCCTGATGGCCTTTGAGACGCCTGGGCAGGCACGGGCTGAGAAGCCGGCTGTCCCACAGCTGTTACGTCATCCAGCCTTTTATGTAAGGAGTTGACACTGTCGGTTAATACCTTCCACCTATCCATCCACTCAGGTGTCGGCCCCGCAGGGGGTGACATCACATTTATCGGCATCTGCTCCGCCTCCACATAAGCCTCCTCATCAAACATGTCGACACAGCCGTACCGACACACCGCACACAGGGAATGCTCTGACAGAGGACAGGACCCCACAAAGCCCTTTGGGGAGACAGAGAGAGAGTATGCCAGCACACACCAGAGCGCTATATAATACAGGGATGAACACTATAACAGTGATTTTCCCTTATAGCTGCTTATATATATACTGCTGCGCCTAAATTTAGTGCCCCCCCTCTCTTTTTTACCCTTTGTAGTCTTGAAACTGCAGGGGAGAGCCTGGGAGCGATACTTCCAGCGGAATTGTGAGGGAAAAATGGCGCCAGTGTGCTGAGGGAGATAGCCCCGCCCCTTTTTCGGCGGACTTCTCCCGCTTTTTTATGGATCTCTGGCAGGGGTATTTTTCACATATATAGCTTCTAGGACTATATATTGTGATTTTTTTTTTGCCAGCCAAGGTGTTAATATTGCTGCTCAGGGAGCCCCCCCCAGCACCCTGCACCCATCAGTGACCGGAGTGTGAGGTGTGCATGAGGAGCAATGGCGCACAGCTGCAGTGCTGTGCGCTACCTTGTTGAAGACCGAAGTCTTCTGCCGCCGATTTTCAGGACCATCTTCTTGCTTCTGGCTCTGTAAGGGGGACGGCGGCGCGGCTCCGGGACCGGACGATCGAGGTCGGGCCCTGTGTTCGATCCCTCTGGAGCTAATGGTGTCCAGTAGCCTAAGAAGCCCAAGCTAGCTGCAAGCAGGTAGGTTCGCTTCTTCTCCCCTTAGTCCCTCGTAGCAGTGAGTCTGTTGCCAGCAGATCTCACTGAAAATAAAAAACCTAAATTAAACTTTCTTTTTCTAGGAGCTCAGGAGAGCCCCTAGTGTGCATCCAGCTCAGCCGGGCACAAGATTCTAACTGAGGTCTGGAGGAGGGTCATAGAGGGAGGAGCCAGTGCACACCAGGTAGTCCTAAAGCTTTCTTTAGTTGTGCCCAGTCTCCTGCAGAGCCGCTATTCCCCATGGTCCTTACGGAGTCCCAGCATCCACTTAGGACGTCAGAGAAAAGGGGTTTCTTGTAATGAGATGTGTGTTTTGAAATGCAATCTCTCAAAGTTCAAATTCCCCGCTACTGATTTTGTATTGATTTTTCTAACATCGGTCAGGAACCAGCTGAAGAAAATGACTGGTGCAGAGCATGAGGCAGAGGTTCCCAAGGTACCCCAATGGTCCAGGTTTTAAGTTTATCCATGCCTGGACACTGGTGACTTAATTAGTACCTCAGTCAATTTGATTTCTCCATCTGTGCTGAGCCATGTATAAACCTTAAAATAAGATTTTAAACCTACCGGTAAATCTTTTTCTCCTAGTTCGTAGAGGATGCTCGGGACTCTGTAAGGACCATGGGGTATAGAGAGGCTCCGCAGGAGATATGGGCACTCTAAAGAACTTTTACTATGGCTGTGCACTGGCTCCTCCCTCTATGCCCCTCTCCAGACCTCAGTTAGAGAAACTGTGCCCAGAGGAGATGGACAATATGAGGAAAGGATTTTGTAAATCTAAGGGCAAGATTCATACCAGCCCACACCAATCATACCATATAACTTAGAATATACGCAACCAGTTAACAGTATGAACGAAAAAACAGTATCAGTCAAAGACCGATTCCAACTGTAACATAACCCTTATGTAAGCAACAGCTATATACAAGTCTTGCAGATTTAGTCCGCACTGGGACGGGCGCCCAGCATCCTCTACGGACTAGGAGAAAATTTTTACCGGTAGGTTTAAAATCTTATTTTCTCTTACGTACTAGAGGATGCTGTGGACTCCGTAAGGACCATGGGGTTTATACCAAAGCTCCAAACCGGGCGGGAGAGTGCGGATGACTCTGCAGCACCGATTGAGCAAACGCGAGGTCCTCACCAGCCAGGGTATCAAACTTGTAGAATTTTGCAAAAGTGTTTGAACCCGACCAAGTAGCTGCTCGGCACAACTGTAATGGCGAGACGCCTTGGGCAGCCGCCCAAGAAGAGCCCACCTTCCTAGTGGAATGGGCCTTTACCGAATTCGGTACCGGCAATCCAGCCATAGAATGAGCCTGCTGAATCGTGTTACAGATCCAGCGAGCAATAGTCTGTTTAGAAGCAGGCGTGCCAAACTTGTTGGCTGCATACAGGACAAACAGAGCCTCTGTTTTCCTAACCCTAGCCGTCCTGGCTACGTACATTTTTAAGGCCCTGACCACATCCAGGGACTTGGAGTCCTCCAAGTCACCCGTATCCACAGGCACCACAATAGGTTGGTTCATATGAAAAGAAGAGACCACCTTAGGCAGAAATTGAGGACAAGTCCTCAACTCTGCTCTATCCACATGAAAAATCAAGTAGGGGCTCTTGTGAGACAAGGCCGTCAACTCTGACACCCGCCGTGCAGATGCCAAGGCTAATAACATAACCACCTTCCAGGTGAGAAATTTTAATTCCACCGTTTGAAGAGGTTCAAACCAGTTTGATTTAAGGAACTGTAACACCACGTTAAGGTCCCATGGTGCCACTGGTGGCACAAAAGGAGGCTGGATGTGCAGCACTCCCATTACGAAAGTTTGGACTTCTGGGAGAGAAGCCAATTCCTTTTGAAAAAATATAGAAAGGGCCGAAATCTGTACTTTAATGGAGCCTAATTTTAGGCCCATATCCACTCCCGTCTGTAGGAAGTGGAGAAAACTGCCCAGATGGAAATCTTCCGTAGGAGCATTCTTGGTTTCACACCAAGATACATACTTCCTCCAGATACGGTGATAATGCTTCGCCGTTCCTTCCTTCCTAGCCTTTATCAGAGTAGGGATAACTTCCTCCGGAATACCTCTCTCTGCTAGGATTCGGTGTTCAACCGCCATGCCATCAAACGCAACCGCGGTAAGTCTTGGAACATGCAAGGCCCCTGCTGTAACAGGTCTTCCCTGAGCTGAAGAGGCCACGGATCTTCTGTGAGCATTTCCTGAAGATCTGAATACCAGGCCCTTCGAGGCCAATCTGGAACCACAAGTATTGTTTGTACTTTGTTTCGTCTTATGACTCTCAACACTTTTGAGATAAGAGGTAGAGGAGGGAACACATAGACCGACTGAAACATCCATGGTGTCACTAGGGCGTCTACCGCTACTGCCTAAGGGTCCCTTGACCTGGCACAATACCTCCGAAGCTTTTTGTTGAGGCGTGACGCCATCATGTCTATTTGAGGAAGTCCCCAAAGACTTGCTATCTCTGCAAAGACCTCTTGATGAAGTCCCCGCTCTCCTGGATGGAGATCGTGTCTGCTGAGGAAGTCTGCTTCCCAGTTGTCCACTCCCGGTATGAAGACTGCTGACAGAACACTTACGTGATTTTCTGCCCAGCGCAGAATTCTGGTGGCTTCCGCCATTGCCACTCTGCTCCTTGTCCCGCCTTGGCGGGTTTACATGAGCCACTGCTGTGACGTTGTCTGACTGAATCAGAACCAGTAGGTCGCGAAGAAGATACTCCGCTTGTCATAGGCCGTTGTATATGGCCCTCATTTCCAGTACGTTGATGTGCAGACAAGCCTACTGGCTTGACCATATCCCCTGAAACTTTCTTCCTTTTGTGACTGCTCCCCATCCTCTGATGCTCGTGTCCGTGGTCACCAGAACCTAGTCTTAAATGCCGAACCTGCAACCCTCTAGAAGGTGAGCACTCTGCAGCCACCACAGGAGAGACACCCTGGCGGACAGGCTTATCTTTTGATGAAGGTGTAGATGGGACCCTGACCATTTGTCGAGAAGGTCCCACTGAAACGTCCTCGCATGGAACCTGCCGAAGGGGATGGCCTCGTAGGCTGCCACCATTTTTCCCAGAACTCGAGTGCATTGATGAACAGACACTCTTTTTGGTTTTAGCAGGTCCCTGACCATGTTCTGGATGTCCTGGGCTTTTTCTATTGGTAGAAAAACCCTCTTCTGTTCCGTGTCCAGAATCATGCCTAGGAATGATAGTCGAGGCGTTGGAAGCAACGGAGACTTTGTCAGATTGAGAATCCAACCGTGTTGATGTAAAAACAAACAATTCCTGGCGCTGTGATTTATACAGATATGTATGCAGCTCTCTCAGGGGCAATTGGTTATTCAGCCCCTATATGTGAAACTAAAGAAAAAACAACCAAGAGAGAGCTATTCACATCTGATGTGGATTTTTATTTAATATCTATGATAATTCAGCGCATTTTATACTTAATGCCGGCCGGTAATACATAAAAATACAATAAAAATGACAATGAACAACTAAAACAATTAATGATTATACCCTTTTTAAAAATAATTAACTACACATATGGATATATCCGCTCCCACTGTATTGAGATATCTCTCCTTATAACTTTAGATCTCAAGAGGAACAGATATTTTGCACATGAAACATATCCAACACTATTGCTCTTATCTGGAATAGCTGCACATGAGCTTTTTAGCCTCTGAATATCTCGCTATAATAATAATGTGTCCATGTATCAATTCATCTAGTCAAAGTCACATATATTGAAGAGAATATTGGGAGCGACCCTTGGCTTGCAGCTTATTAATGATATTATTGAAGCAATTCATGCGAAGCTGATTAGAAGCAACAGTCAATATCATGCAGTTAGTAATGAGCAGACGTTAGTAATGTACCGTACAAGAGCCACTATTCAATCACAATGCATGTGATGATCCTCCTGGTTAATTAACCCACAGGTGAACTGTTTAAGGAGTGAAACATGTGTCCTGCTTTATACCACGGTAAACTTGCTCGTCCTCCTGGCCGATGTTCACACTTACGACCTTATCCGGAGTCCGTGGATGTGAAATGGTATGAAAGTTCCCTTGGTGCGGGAGTATAATAATGCCGACCAGCTGGTGAAAGTTCGTCCGCTGTAGTATATAGGCAGAAATACTGACAGACGCATTTCTCCGCCTACTCGCAAGCATCGGCGGCTTCCTCAGTGTCATGACACTGAGGAAGCCGCCGATTCTTGCGAGTAGGCGGAGAAAGCTGGTCGGCATTATTATACTCCCGCACCAAGGGAACTTTCATACCATTTCACATCCACGGACTCCGGATAAGGTCGTGTGAACATCGGCCGGGAGGACGAGCAAGTTTACCGTGGTATAAAGCAGGACACATGTTTCACTCCTTAAACAGTTCACCTGTGGGTTAATTAACCAGGAGGATCATCACATGCATTGTGATTGAATAGTGGCTCTTGTACGGTACATTACTAACGTCTGCTCATTACTAACTGCATGATATTGACTGTTGCTTCTAATCAGCTTCGCATGAATTGCTTCAATAATATCATTAATAAGCTGCAAGCCAAGGGTTGTTCCCAATATTCTCATCAATATATGTGACTTTGACTAGATGAATTGATACATGGACACATTATTATTATAGCGAGATATTCAGAGGCTAAAAAGCTCATGTGCAGCTATTCCGGATAAGAGCAATAGTGTTGGATATGTTTCATGTGCAAAATATCTGTTCCTCTTGAGATCTAAAGTTATAAGGAGAGATATCTCAATACAGTGGGAGCGGATATATCCATATGCGTAGTTAATTATTTTTAAAAAGGGTATAATCATTAATTGTTTTAGTTGTTCATTGTGATTTTTATTGTATTTTTATGTATTGCCGGCCGGCATGAAGTATAAAATGCGCTGAACTATCATAGATATTAAATAAAAATCCACATTAGATGTGAATAGCGCTCTCTTGGTTGTTTTTTCGTGTTGATGTAACACTCTCAGGGAGAGTGACACGCTTTTCAGCAATTGATCCCTTGATCTCGCCTTTATCAGGAGATCGTCCAAGTACGGGATAATTGTGACACCCTGCTTGCGCAGGAGCACCATCATTTCCGCCATTACCTTGGTGAAAATCCTCGGGGCCGTGGAAAGCCCAAACGGCAACGTCTGAAACTGGTAATGACAGTCCTGTACCGCGAAACGCGGGTATTCTTGATGAAGAGGAAATATGGGGACATGAAGGTAGGCATCCTTCACGTCCAGCGACACAATAAAATCTCCTGCTTCCAGACTGGATAATCACAGTCCGGAGTGATTCCATCTTGAATTTGAACTTTTTCAAGTATAGGTTTAGGGATTTTAGATTCAAAATTGGTCTGACCGAACCATCCGGCTTCGGGACCACAAAAAGTGTTGAATAGTACCCTTTTCCCTGTTGGCCTAGGGGAACCTTGACAATCACTTGCTGTTGACACAGCTTTTGAATTGCATCTAATACCACTCCCCTCTCTGGGGAAGAGGTTGGCAAGGCCGACTTGAGAAATCGGCGAGGGGGCACCTCTTCGAACTCCTGTTTGTAACCTTGGGATACAATTTCCAACGCCCAAGGATCCACGCCTGATAGGACCCAGACTTGGCTGAAGAGTCAAAGACGTGCCCCCACCGGTGCGGACTCCCTCCGTGGAGCCCCAGCGCCATGCGGTGGACTTAGCAGAAGCCGGGGAGGACTTCTGCTCCTGGGAACTAGCCGAAGCAGGTGTTCTCTTACCTCTACCCTTACCTCTGGCGAGGAAAGAGGAGCCCCGACCTCTTCTGGACTTATGCGGCCGAAAGGACTGCATCTGATATTGTGGGGTTTTCTTTTGCTGTGGGGGAACAAAAGACAAAAATTTAGATTTACCCGCGGTAGCTGTGGAAACCAGGTCCGCGAGACCATCCCCAAATAACACCTCACCCTTGTAAGGTAAAACTTCCATATGCTTTTTTGAGTCGGCATCACCCGACCATTGGCGGGTCCACAGAGCTCGTCTTGCAGAAGCTGCCATGGCATTGGCTCTGGAACCAAGCAGCCCCACGTCTCTTTGAGCGTCTCTCATATACTAGACTGCGTCCTTAATGTGACCTAAAGTCAGGACAATGGTATCCTTGTCCAGGGTATCCATGTCAGCCAACAAGATATCTGTCCATGCTGCAATAGCGCTACAGACCCATGCTGATGCTATTGCCGGTCTGAGTAAAGCCCCCGTATGTGCATAAATAGACTTTAAGGTAGTCTGTCTACGAGCCGCAGGATCCTTAAGGGCCGCGGTGTCTGGAGACGGTAGCGCCACCTTCTTGGACAGACGCGTTAATGCCTTGTCCACCTTGGGCGAGGATTCCCAACGTACCCTGTCCTTTGCTGGGAAAGGATACGCCATAAGGATCCTCTTGGGAATCTGCAGTTTTTTGTCTGGAGTTTCACAAGCTTTTTCAAATAATTTGTTCAGTTCATGGGATGGAGGAAACGTTACTACAGGTTTCTTCCCCTTAAACATGTTTACCCTCGTGTCAGGAACAGAGGGGTCATCTGTGATATGCAAAACATCTTTTATTGCCATAATCATATAATGAATACTTTTGGTCACCTTAGGGTGCAACCTTGCCTCATCATAGTCGACACTGGAGTCAGAATCTGTGTCTGTATCAGTGTCTACTATTTGTGATAAGGGACGCTTTTGAGACCCTGACGGGCCCTGTGACCCAGTCAAATCCACGGATTGACTCCCTGCTGTTTCCTTGGACTCAGTTTTGTCCATTCTCTTATGTAATAAGGTCACATTAGCATTTAAAATATTCCACATATCATACCAATCATGAGTCGGCTGTGCCGACGGAGACACCACAATCATCTGCTCCACCTCCTCCTTGGATTAGCCTTCCGCTTCAGACATGTCGACACACGCGTACCGACACCCGTACACACACACACAAGTATATATCTATAAGGGGACAGTTCCCCAACAAGGCTCTTTGGAGAGACAGAGAGAATGCCAGCACACACCAAGCGCCAACTGACACTGGAAACAATTCCCAGATATAGCGCTTTTATATTCAATCGTATAATACACTCACTGTGCCAAATTGTGCCCCCCCCCCTCTTTTGCAGCCCTGTATCACCGTTCTGCAGGGGAGAGTCCGGGGGGCCAGCTTCTCTTCAGCACACTGTGGAAAAAATGGCGCTGGTTAGTGCTGTGCGACCAAGCTAAGCCCCCTCTAGTGGCGGGCTTCGGTCCCGCTCAAATTCACAATTAATGGCGGGGGATGAACATATCCACTGACTGCGCAGCCCATATGTGTAATAATATGCCAAAACAGAAGTATATATTGCTGCCCAGGGCGCCCCCCCTGCGCCCTGCACCCATCAGTGCCTGTCCGTGTGTGTAACGTGTGGGAGCAATGGCGCGCGCTTACCTCAGGGAAGATCTGAAGTCTTCTTTTCTTCTTATACTCACCCGGCTTCTATCTTCCGGCTCTGCGAGGAGGACGGCGGCGCGGCTCTGAAACGAACGGCAGGGGGAGACCTGCGTTCCGATCCCTCTGGAGCTAATGGTGTCCAGTAGCCTAAGAAGCAGAGCCCATCATTTAAGTAGGTCTGCTTCTCTCCCCTCAGTCCCACGATGCAGGGAGCCTGTTGCCAGCAGTGCTCCCTGAAAATAAAAAAACCTAACAAAATTATTTTATCAGAGAAACTCAGTAGAGCTCCCCTGTAGTGCACCCATTCTCCTCTGGGCACAGAATCTAACTGAGGTCTGGAGGAGGGGCATAGAGGGAGGAGCCAGTGCACACTCATACTAAAAGTTCTTTAGAGTGCCAATATCTCCTGCGGAGCCCGTCTATACCCCATGGTCCTTACGGAGTCCCCAGCATCCTCTAGGACGTAAGAGAAAACTAGAGATGAGTGGGTTCGGTTTTATCTGGATTTTTTCTATTGGCTATCCAAAACACGTGAGCCAATAAGATGCCGTTTTGAGAACCGAGTAAAACCGAACCCGCTCATCTCTACTTAAAACTGGACTGTTGGGGTAGATGTATTATACCGTCTTTGCTATCTAAAATATAGCACGCCAATATGCAGGCATTGTATGAACGGTCAGTAGCAGTGACCTTTCTGACACCAGCAGGTATCTATTTCGACAGCTGCAGGTTTCGTTGCCCATACACCACAGCAGATACAGTTCTGTTCCTGGCTGTGGCGGCTGCCAGCTCCAGGCTGCATGTGAGATTTTGTGATAATAGCGAGATCTCGCGCATGCCCAGAGGAGCCGACTGGTGGAGAGTCACAATACATCTGCTTAGTGCGCTTTAGCATGGGATTGCCGGAAGGGAGTTTTCACTCCCCCACTTCAGCAGGTAAGATGTTAATACATCTTTTCGGTGTAGCTTCCTTCTTCATCTTGGTAAAGAGGTTAAGGAGGAAGCATTATACATCTACTCCCTCCTCTGTGTTCTTGATTTTCATATAAGTCTGTTCTTTAGATCTCACCTCGTGTGATTTTTTTTTTTATTTTTAATTAAGGATCGTATGTTTGTACCACTACTTGCAATGATGTTGGTTAACCTGCACGCGCATCAGAGCAGCCATCACAGAACTTAACCCCCATACGCTATGAAGGGTTTGTGAGGAACTTGATTACCGGTTTTATGTGGGCCGTGCACATCGAACATTTGTAATTTGTCTGAAAGACGCTTAATAAGTTTTCCTTTTCATCAGTACTTAGTGTTTACCTGTGTTACAATAAACTTAGTAAAAAATATAATTGAAATCAGGAACAAAGTCTTGACTTAACCTGCAGCAGGGTTGCCATTAGGGGGGAACTGCCGGCACTCTAGTCCTAGGCCCGGACTGTGAGGTGACCTATATGGCAACAGTGTGAATTCGAACGCACGACAGGCTGGAATAGACGGGCAGATCTGGCAGAGTTTAAATTTGCAGCGGCATCTCCTGATTAGCTGCCGTCCATGACCCCTAATTGGCTCGTGGCCTGCTTCCAATTTTAAATACTGACAGTGCTGGTCTTCTCTGGCTGCCTGTTCTGGACTCCTTAACTGTGCTGCTGCTGTGGTCCGAGCCCGCCACAGTCATGCCTATGGGCACCACCTGGTGTTCAGTGGCCTTGTCCCATGAGTGGCTTCCAACGCCCAGAATGGTTAAGTTGTGGTGAGAGGGGGCCTCTGCCTATTCTGGCAGTCCCGGACCCCACACTTTCTGATGACAGCCCTGCCCTATAGCATACTTCCCAACTTTGTCCATGTGCCAAATGGGACAGCTGCACACTCCTGAAATAAGGGGGCGTGGGCTTACGAGAAATGGGCATGACCAGCGCTGTGTGAGCTGCTGGCCGTGCCCCCAGTTCCTTTCGCTGCACATGCGCACGCTATCTAGTCACAGCAAGTGAGAGGCAGTCTGTTGCCCGCTCCTACCACCATCTACTTGTGGGACAATGCCAAAACACTGGACAGGTGGCAGCAGTGTCGGACTGGGGCATGGAGGGCCAACGGGGTGGGGAATGTAGTGGTAGAGGCCCATGCTTAGGGGTGTGGTCAACTGACACAGATACTTGGCTAACCATGGTATGGGCCCCATGACAAATATATATATATATATATATATATATATATATATATATATATATATATATATATATATATATATATATAGTAAATACTGCTACTGCTTGTATGATAATAAACCAGATTAATAAGAGCAATGCACCGTAGATAATAAGAATTTACTTACCGATAATTCTATTTCTCATAGTCCGTAGTGGATGCTGGGAACTCCGTAAGGACCATGGGGAATAGCGGCTCCGCAGGAGACTGGGCACAAAAAGTAAAAGCTTTAGACTAGCTGGTGTGCACTGGCTCCTCCCCCTATGACCCTCCTCCAAGCCTCAGTTAAGATACTGTGCCCGGACGAGCGTACATAATAAGGAAGGATCTTGAATCCCGGGTAAGACTCATACCAGCCACACCAATCACACCGTACAACTCGTGATCTGAACCCAGTTAACAGCATGATAACCGAAGGAGCCTCTGAAAAGATGGCTTTCAACAATAAACAACCCGATTTGTTTGTAACAATAACTATATACAAGTATTGCAGACAATCCGCACTTGGGATGGGCGCCCAGCATCCACTACGGACTATGAGAAATAGAATTATCGGTAAGTAAATTCTTATTTTCTCTGACGTCCTAGTGGATGCTGGGAACTCCGTAAGGACCATGGGGATTATACCAAAGCTCCCAAACGGGCGGGAGAGTGCGGATGACTCTGCAGCACCGAATGAGAGAACTCCAGGTCCTCCTCAGCCAGGGTATCAAATTTGTAGAATTTAGCAAACGTGTTTGCCCCTGACCAAGTAGCTGCTCGGCAAAGTTGTAAAGCCGAGACCCCTCGGGCAGCCGCCCAAGAAGAGCCCAGCTTCCTTGTGGAATGGGCTTTTACAGATTTTGGCTGTGGCAGGCCTGCCACAGAATGTGCAAGTTGAATTGTACTACAAATCCAACGAGCAATCGTCTGCTTAGAAGCAGGAGCACCCAGCTTGTTGGGTGCATACAGTATGAACAGCGAGTCAGATTTTCTGACTCCAGCCGTCCTGGAAACATATTTTCAGGGCCCTGACTATGTCCAGCAACTTGGAGTCCTCCAAGTCCCTAGTAGCCACAGGTACCACAATAGGTTGATTCATGTGAAACGCTGAAACCACCTTAGGGAGAAATTGAGGACGAGTCCTCAATTCCGCCCTATCCGAATGAAATATCAGGTAAGAGCTTTTATAGGATAAAGCCGCCAATTCTGATACGCGCCTGGCTGAAGCCAGGGCCAACAGCATTACCACTTTCCATGTGAGATATTTCAAATCCACTGTGGCAAGTGGTTCAAACCAATGTGATTTTAGGAACCCTAAAACTACATTGAGATCCCAAGGTGCCACTGGAGGCACAAAAGGAGGCTGTATATGCAGTACCCCTTTGACAAACGTCTGAACTTCAGGCACTGAAGCCAGTTCTTTCTGGAAGAAGATCGACAGGGCCGAAATTTGAACCTTAATGGATCCTAATTTTAGGCCCATAGACAATCCTGCTTGCAGGAAATGTAGGAAACGACCCAGTTGAAATTCCTCCGTAGGGGCCTTCTTGGCCTCACACCACGCAACATATTTTCGCCAAATGCGATGATAATGTTTTGCAGTTACATCCTTCCTGGCCTTGATCAGGGTAGGGATGACTTCATCTGGAATGCCTTTTTCCTTCAGGATCCGGCGTTCAACCGCCATGCCGTCAAACGCAGCTGCGATAAGTCTTGGAACAGACAAGGTCCCTGCTGGAGCAGGTCCTTCCTTAGAGGTAGAGGCCACGGGTCCTCCATGAGCATCTCTTGCAGCTCCGGGTACCAAGTTCTTCTTGGCCAATCCGGAGCCACGAGTATCGTTCTTACTCCTCTCCTTCTTATGATTCTCAGTACTTTTGGTATGAGAGGAAGAGGAGGGAACACATATACCGACTGGAACACCCACGGAGTTACCAGAGCGTCCACCGCTATTGCCTGAGGGTCCCTTGACCTGGCGCAATATCTGTCCAGTTTCTTGTTGAGACGGGACGCCATCATGTCCACCTTTGGTTTTTCCCAACGGTTTACAATCACTTGGAAGACTTCTGGATGAAGTCCCCACTCCCCCGGGTGGAGGTCGTGTCTGCTGAGGAAGTCTGCTTCCCAGTTGTCCACTCCCGGAATGAACACTGCTGACAGTGCTATCACATGATTTTCCGCCCAGCGGAGAATCCTTGCAGCTTCTGCCATTGCCCTCCTGCTTCTTGTGCCGCCCTGTCTGTTTACGTGGGCGACAGCCGTGATGTTGTCCGACTGGATCAATACCGGTTGACCCTGAAGCAGAGGCCTTGCTTGACTTAGGGCATTGTAAATGGCCCTTAGCTCTAGGATATTTATGTGAAGAGGCGTTTCCATGCTTGACCACAAGCCCTGGAAATTTCTTCCCTGTGTGACTGCTCCCCAGCCTCTCAGGCTGGCATCCGTGGTTACCAGCATCCAATCCTGAATGCCGAATCTGCGGCCCTCTAGAAGATGAGCCTTCTGTAACCACCACAGGAGAGATACCCTTGTCCTTGGAGATAGGGTTATCCGCTGATGCATCTGAAGATGCGATCCGGACCATTTGTCCAGCAGATCCCACTGAAAAGTTCTTGCATGGAATCTTCCGAATGGAATCGCTTCGTAAGAAGCCACCATTTTTCCCAGGACTCTCGTGCACTGATGCACTGACACTTGTCCTGGTTTTAGGAGGTTCCTGACTAGCTCGGATAACTCCCTGGCCTTCTCCTCCGGGAGAAACACCTTTTTCTGGACTGTGTCCAGAATCATCCCTAGGAACAGTAGACGTGTTGTTGGAATCAGCTGTGATTTTGGGATATTTAGAATCCACCCGTGCTGACGTAGCACTACCTGAGATAGTGCTACTCCGACCTCTAACTGTTCCCTGGACCTTGCCCTTATCGGGAGATCGTCCAAGTAAGGGATAATTAATACGCCTTTTCTTCGAAGAAGAATCATCATTTCGGCCATTACCTTGGTAAAGACCTGTGGTGCCGTGGACAATCCAAACGGCAGCGTCTGAAACTGATAATGACAGTTTTGTATCACAAACCTGAGGTACCCTTGGTGAGAAGGGTAGATTGGGACATGGAGATAAGCATCCTTGATGTCTAGATACCATATAGTCCCCTTCTTCCAGGTTCGCTATCACTGCTCTGAGTGACTCCATCTTGAATTTGAACCTTTTTATGTAAGTGTTCAAAGATTTTAGATTTAAAATTGGTCTCACCAAGCCGTCCGGCTTCGGTACCACAAACAGCGTGGAATAATACCCCTTTCCCTGTTGTAGGAGGGGTACCTTGATTATCACCTGCTGGGAATACAGCTTGTGAATAGCTTCCAATACTGCCTCCCTGTCGGAGGGAGACGTTGGTAGAGCAGACTTCAGGAACCGGCGAGGGGGAGACGTCTCGAATTCCAATTTGTACCCCTGTGATACTACCTGCAGGATCCAGGGGTCCACTTGCGAGTGAGCCCACTGCGCGCTGAAATTCTTGAGACGGCCCCCCACCGTGCCCGAGTCTGCTTGCAGAGCCCCAGCGTCATGCTGAGGACTTGGCAGAAGCGGGGGAGGGCTTCTGCTCCTGGGAAGAGGCTGCATGGTGCAGTCTTTTTCCCCTTCCTCTGCCCCGGGGCAGGAACGAGCGGCCTTTTTCCCTCTTGCCCTTATAGGGACGAAAGGACTGGGTTTGAAAAGACGGTGTCTTTTTCTGCTGAGAGGTGACCTGGGGTAAAAAGGTGGATTTTCCAGCCGTTGCTGTGGCCACCAGGTCCGATAGACCGACCCCAAATAACTCCTCCCCTTTATACGGCAATACTTCCATATGTCGTTTGGAATCCGCATCACCTGACCACTGTCGCGTCCATAACGTTCTTCTGGCAGAAATGGACATCGCACTTACTCTAGATGCCAGGGTGCAAATATCCCTCTGTGCATCTCGCATATATAGTAATGCATCCTTTAAATGCTCTATAGTTAATAATATACTGTCCCTATCCAGGGTATCAATATTTTCAGTCAGGGAATCCGACCAAGCCACTCCAGCGCTGCACATCCAGGCTGAGGCGATCGCTGGTCGCAGTATAACACCGGTATGTGTGTATATACCTTTTAAGATATTTTCCAGCCTTCTATCAGCTGGTTCCTTGAGAGCGGCCGTATCAGGAGACGGTAACGCCACTTGTTTTGATAAGCGTGTGAGCGCCTTATCTACCCTAGGGGGTGTTTCCCAACGTGCCCTAACCTCTGGCGGGAAAGGGTATAGTGCCAATAATTTATTAGAAATCAGCAGTTTTTTTATCGGGGAAACCCACGCTTTATCACACACCTCATTTAATTCATCTGACTCAGGAAAAACCACTGGTAGTTTTTTCACACCCCACATAATACCCTTTTCTCTAACGTCCTAGTGGATGCTGGGGACTCCGTCAGGACCATGGGGAATAGCGGGCTCCGCAGGAGACAGGGCACATCTAAAAAGCTTTTTAGGTCACATGGTGTGTACTGGCTCCTCCCCCTATGACCCTCCTCCAAGCCTCAGTTAGGTTTTTGTGCCCGTCCGAGAAGGGTGCAAACTGGATGGCTCTCTTAAGGAGCTATTTAGTAAAGTTTTTTTTTAGGTTTCTAATCAGTGATTCCTGCTGGCGACAGGATCACTGCAACGAGGGACTTAGGGGAGAGACTGGCAACTCACCTGCGTGCAGGAGGATTGAAGTCTTAGGCTACTGGACACTGAGCTCCAGAGGGAGTCGGAACACAGGTCAGCCTGGGGTTCGTCCCGGAGCCGCGCCGCCGATCCCCCTTACAGACGCTGAAGAAAGACGGCGGAACGGAGGTCCGGAAACAGGCGGCAGAAGACTTCACAGTCTTCAGAGAGGTAGCGCACAGCACTGCAGCTGTGCGCCATTGTTGTCACACGGCTCACTGACACGGTCACGGAGGGTGCAGGGCGCTGCTGGGGGCGCCCTGGGCAGCAATATAAATACCTATTTGGCAAATAAATACATCACATATAGCCATTAAGGCTATATGTATGTATTTTAACCCAGGCCAGTTATTAAAAAACCGGGAGGAAAAGCCCGCCGAAAAGGGGGCGGAGCTTATTCTCCTCAGCACTCAGCGCCATTTTCCTGATCAGCTCCGCTGGTGAGGAAGGCTCCCACTCTCCCCTGCACTGCACTACAGAAACAGGGTTAAAAGAGAAGGGGGGCATAAATTGGCGATATAATGATATATTAAGAGCGCATATATAGAAACAACACCTTCTAGGGTTGTTATATACATTATAGCGCTTTTGGTGTGTGCTGGCAAACTCTCCCTCTGTCTCCCCAAAGGGCTAGTGGGTCCTGTCCTCTATCAGAGCATTCCCTGTGTGTGTGCTGTATGTCGGTACGTGTGTGTCGACATGTATGAGGAAAATGTTGGTGAGGAGGCGGAGCAAATTGCCTGTAATGTTGATGTCACTCTCTAGGGAGTCGACACCGGAATGGATGGTCTACTTATGGAATTACGTGATAATGTCAACACGCTGCAAGACGGTTGACGACATGAGATGGCCGGCGGACAAATTAGTACCGGTCCAGGCGTCTCAGACACCGTCAGGGGCTTGTAAAAACGCCCATTTACCTCAGTCGGTCGACAGACACAGACATGGACACTGACCCCAGTGTCGACGGTGAAGAAACATACGTAATTTTCCTTTAGGGCCACGAGTTACATGTTAAGGGCAATGAAGGAGCTGTTACATATTTCTGATACTACAAGTACCACAAATAAGGGTATTTTGTAGGGTGTGAATAAACTACTTGTAGTTTTGCCTGAATCAGATAAATTAAATGAAGTGTGTGATGATACGTGGGGTTCCTCCGATAGAAAGTTATGGGCGGTATACCCTTTCCCGCCAGAAGTAAGGGCGAGTTGGGAAACACACCTTAGGGTGGATAAGGCGCTCACACGCTTATAAAAACATGGCGTTACCGTCTCTAGATACGGCCGCCCTCAAGAAGCCAGCTGATAGGAAGCTGAAAAATATCATGACAGTATATACACACATACTGGTGTTATACTACGACCAGCAATCGCCTCAGCCTGGATGTGCAGCGCTGAGGGGGCTTGGTCGGATTTCCTGACTGAAAATTTTGATACCCTTGACAGGGACAAGATTTTATTGACTATAGAGCATTTTACGGATGCATTTCTATATATGCGTGATGCGCAGAGGGATATTTGCATTCTGGCATCAAGAGTAAATGTGATTTACATATCTGCCAGACGAAGACACGACAGTGGTCAGGTGAGGCAGATTCCAGACGGCATGTGGAAGTATTGCCGTATAAAGGGGCGGTCCATCGGACCTGGTGGCCATGGCAACAGCTGAAAAATCCACTTTTTGTTACCCCGAATCACATATCGGCAAAAAAGGACACAGTCTTTTCAGTCTCAGTCCTTTCGTCCCCATAGGGGCAGGCGGGCAAAGGCCAGTCATATCTGCCCAGGGGTAGAGGAAAGGGAAGAAGACTGCAGCAAGCAGCCCATTCCCAGGAACAGAAGCCCCTCACAGCTTCTGCCAAGTCCGCAGCATAACGCTGGGGCCGTACAAGCGGACTCAGGTGCGGTAGGGGGTCATCTCAAGAGTTTCAGTACGCAGGGGGCTCACTCGCAAGGGAACTCCGGGATCCTACATGTAGTATCCCAGGTGTACATTGGAAATTCGAGACATCTCCCCCTCACACAATTCACAGGCTGTATTCCCAGCAGGTGATAATCAAAGTACCCCTCTTACAACATGGAAGGGGGTAGTATTCCACACTATATTGTGGTACTGAAGCCAACCGGCTCGGTGAGATCTGAAATATTTGAACACTTACATACAAGCGTTCAAATCAAGATGGAGTCACTCAGAGCAGTGATAGCGAACCAGGAAGAAGGGGACGATATGGTGTCACTGGATATCAGGGACGCTTACCTACAGGTCCAAATTTGCCCTTCTCACCAAGGGTACTTCAGGTTCCTGGTACAGAACTGTCACTATCAGTTCAGACGCTGCCGTTTGGGTTGTCCACGGCGCCCCGGGTCTTTACCAAGGTAATGGCCGGAATGATGATTTTTCTTAAAAGGAAACATGGACGCTTTCCTGATAAGGGCAAGGTCCAGAGAACAGTTGGAGGTCGGAGTAGCACTATCTTAAGTAGTTCTACGTCAGCACGAGTGGATTCTAAATATTCCAAAATCGCAGCTTTTTCCGATGACACGTCTACTGTTCATAGGGATGATTCTGGACACAGTCCAGAAAAACGTGTTTCTCCCAGTGGAGAAAGCCAGGGAGTTCTCCGAGCTAATCGGGATCCTCCTAAAACCAGGAAAAGTGTCAGTGCATCATTGCACAAGAGTCCTGGTAAAAATGGTGGCTTATTACGAAGCAATTCCATTCGGCAGATTTCCCGCAAGAACTCTTCGGTGGGATCTGCTGGACAAATGGTCCGGATCGCATCCTCAGATGCATCAGCGGATAACCCTATATCCAAGGACAAGGGTGTCTCTCCTGTGGTGATTACAGAGTGCTCATCTTCTAGAGGGCCGCAGATTTGGCATTCAGGATTGGATGCCGGTGACCACGGAGGCCAGCCTGAGAGGCTGGAGAACAGTCACACAGGGAAAAAATTTCCAGGGAAGTGTGATTAAGTCTGGAGAATTCTCTCTGCATAAATAAGCTTAGAGCAAATTTATAAGGCTCTAAACTTAGCAAGACCTCTGCTTCAAGGTCAGCCGGTATTGATCCAGTGGGATAACATCACGGCAGTCGCCCACGTAAACAGAAAGGGCGGCACAAGAAGCAGGAGGGCAGTGACAAAACTGCAAGGATTTTTCGCTAGGCGGAAAATCATGTGATAGCACTGTCAGCAGTGTTCTTTCCGGGAGTGGACGACTGGGAAGCAGACTTCCTCAGCAGGCATGACCTCCACCCGGGAGAGTGGAAACTTCATAGGGAAGTTTTTCAGCATGATTGTGGACCGTTGGCAAAGACCAAAGGTGGACATGATAGCGTCCCGCCCGAAAAACGGGACAGGTATTCCGCCAGGTCATGAGACCTTCAGGCGATAGCTGTGGATGTTCTGGTAACACCGTGGGTGTACCAGTCAGTGTATGGGTTCCCTCCTCTGTTTCTCATAACCAAGGTATTGAGAATTATAAGACATAGAGGAGTATGAACTATACTAGTGGCTCCGGATGGGCCAAGAGGGACTTGGTACCCGGAGCTTCAAGAGATGCTCACAGAGGACTAAGGGCCTGGGGAGCTAAGAAGGGACTTGCTTCAGCAAGTACCATGTCTTTTCCAAGAATTACCGCGGCTGCGTTTGACGGCATGGCGGTTGAATACCGGATTCTGAAGGAAAAAAGGCATTCCATAAGAGGTCATACCTACCTTGGTCAAAGCCAGGAAGGAGGTGACCGCACAACGTCATCACCACATGTGGTGAAAATATGTTGCGTGGGTAAGGCCAGGAAGGCTCCACGAAGGAAATTCAACTAGGTCGATTCTGCACTTCCTGAAAACAGGAGTGTTTTGAGTCTCAAATTGGGGTTCATTAAGATTTAAATTTCGGCCCTGTAGATTTTCTTCCAGAAAAAATTTACTTCAGTTCCTGAAGTCCAGATTGTAAAGGGTGTATTCCATATACAGTTCTTTTGTGCCTCTAGGGGCACCGTGAGATCTCAACATAGTGTTGGGATTCCTTAAAATCATATTGGTTTGAACCGCTCAAATCTGTGGATTTGAAATATCTCACATGGAAAGTGACCATGCTGTTGACCAATATCTCACATGGAAAGTGACCATGTTGTTAGTCCTGGCCTCGGCCAGGCGATTGTCAAAAAGAATGGGCGGTTTTGTTTTACAAAAGCCCATATTAGAATTTTCCATTTGAACAGGGCAGAACTGGGACTCGTCTCCAGTTTCTTCCTAAAGGGGTGTCAGCGTTGTCACCTGAAACAACCTATTGTGGTGCCTGCGGCTACTGGGGACTTGGAGGACTCCAAGTTACTAGACGTTGTCAGGGCCCTAAAAATATATATATATATATATATATATATATATATATATATATATATAGTTAGGACGGCTGGAGTCAGAAAGTCTGACTTGCTGTTTATATTGTATGCACCCAACAAGCTGGGTGCTCCTGCTTCTAAGCAGTCTATTGCACGCTAGATTTGTAGTACAATTCAGCTTGCACATTCTGTGGCAGGCCTGCCACAGCCGAAATATGTAGATGCCCATTCCACAAGGAAGGTGGCCTCATCCTGGGCGGCTGCCCGAGGAGTCTCGGCATTATAACTTTGCCGAGCAGCTACGTGGTCAGGGGAGAACACGTTTGTAAAATTTTACAAATTTGATACTCTGGCTAAAGAGGACCTGGAGTTCTCTCATTCGGTGCTGCAGAGTCATCCGCACTCTCCCGCCCGTTTGGGAGCTTTGGTATAATCCCCATGGTCCTGACGGAGTCCCCAGCATCCACTAGGACGTTAGAGAAAATAAGAATTTACTTACCGATAATTCTATTTCTCGTAGTCCGTAGTGGATGCTGGGCGCCCATCCCAAGTGCGGATTGTCTGCAATGCTTGTACATAGTTATTGTTACAAAAATCGGGTTATTACTATTGTTGTGAGCCATTTTTTCAGAGGCTACTTCGTTTTGTTATCATACTGTTAACTGGGTTCAGATCACAAGTTGTACGGTGTGATTGGTGTGGCTGGTATGAGTCTTACCCGGGATTCAAGATCCTTCCTTATTGTGTACGCTCGTCCGGGCACAGTACCTAACTGAGGCTTGGAGGAGGGTCATAGGGGGAGGAGCCAGTACACACCATGTGACCTAAAAAGCTTTTTAGATGTGCCCTGTCTCCTGCGGAGCCCGCTATTCCCCATGGTCCTGACGGAGTCCCCAGCATCCACTACGGACTACGAGAAATAGAATTATCGGTAAGTAAATTCTTATTTTTTGTGGTACTTGTAGTGTCAGAAATGTTCAAAGCCTCCTTCATTGCCGTGATCATGTAACGTGTGGCCCTACTGGATATTACGTTTGTCTCGTCACCGTCGACACTGGATTCAGTATCCGTGTCAGGGTCTGTGTCGACCATCTGAGGTAACGGGCGTTTTAGCGCCCCTGACGGTGTCTGAGACGCCTGAACAGGCACTAATTGATTTGTCGGCTGTCTCATGTCGTCAACAGTTTTTTGCAAAGTGCTGACGTTGTCACGTAATTCTTTAATTACTACCATCCAGTCAGGTGTCGACTCCCTAGGGGGTGACATCACTAACACAGGCAATTGCTCTGCTTCCACATAATTTTCCTCCTCATACATGTCGACACAATCGTACCGACACCCAGCACACACACAGGGAATGCTCTGATAGAGGACAGGACCCCACTAGCCCTTTGGGGAGACAGAGGGAGAGTTTGCCAGCACACACCAGAGCGCTATATATATACAGGGATAACCTTATATAAGTGTTACTCCCTGTTATAGCTGCTGTATTTATATATTAGCTGCCAATAGTGCCCCCCTCTCTGTTTTACCCTGTTTCTGTAGTGCAGGACTGCAGGGGAGAGTCAGGGAGCCGTCCTTCCAGCGGAGCTGTGAAAGAAAATGGCGCTTGTGTGCTGAGGAGAAAGGCTCCGCCCCCTTCACGGCAGCCTTTTCTCCCGCTTTTTTCAGGAAACTGGCAGGGGATAAATGCATCCATATAGCCCAGGAGCTATATGTGATGCATTTTTTTTAGCCATATAAGGTTTTTATATCGTTTTTATTGCGTCTCAGGGCGCTCCCCCCCAGCGCCCTGCACCCTCAGTGACCGGAGTGTGAAGTGTGCTGAGAGCAATGGCGCACAGCTGCAGTGCTGTGCGCTACCTTATTTGAAGACAGGAACGTCTTCTGCCGCCGCTTTCTCCGGACCTCTTCGCTCTTCTGGCTCTGTAAGGGGGCCGGCGGCGCGGCTCCGTGACCCATCCAGGCTGAACCTGTGATCGTCCTTCTGGAGCTAATGTCCAGTAGCCAAGAAGCCCAATCCACTCTGCAGTCAGGTGAGTTCGCTTCTTCTCCCCTTAGTCCCACGATGCAGTGAGCCTGTTGCCAGCAGGACTCACTGAAAATAAAAAACCTATTTAAACTTTTACTTCTAAGCAGCTCAGGAGAGCCACCTAGCTTGCACCCTTCTCGTTCGGGCACAAAAATCTAACTGAGGCTTGGAGGAGGGTCATAGGGGGAGGAGCCAGTGCACACCAGCTAGTCTAAAGCTTTTACTTTTTGTGCCCAGTCTCCTGCGGAGCCGCTATTCCCCATGGTCCTTACGGAGTTCCCAGCATCCACTAGGACGTCAGAGAAATGTATAATGTACAATTCAAGTGCACAGTCTGGACCTGATCCATAGAGGAGAGGAGGGGCCCACCGGTGGTTCCCGTGTACCCCTGTGGGCCAGTCCAACCCTGGGTGGGAGGTATGCTGTAGAGCCCTTTGTATGACGCGGACAGCCTGGCAAGTGCTCATTGTGCTTTCGTCTCGGGGTAGTAACACTCGCTCAAAAAAAATCAAACATTTGGATCCCCCTCTAGGTATCCTGCGTTTGCCCCTAGACTCTGTCACATTTTGAGCCCTCGTTTACCTAAAGCTCATGCTTGCCTGGCTGAGACCCACATACGAATCTGGCAGCGGAGAGAGGGGATTCTCCTCCCCCGGGGAAGAGAGCCGTATAACAACAGCCCGCCGCTACCGCACGCCAGACATAACACACACAGCAGCAGCGTGATAGTGGCACATGGCGCAAACACAGCTCTATTCTCCCCCAGCCCCCGCACAGTCCGTCCCCCGGCCCGCTGCCGTTACCCTCCTCCCGTGCTGCTGCCTGTGTGACTGCGGTACCATTAGCAGCCGCCGAGTCAGATGATGCGCTGACGCCTCTCCCGCTGTCCGACTCAGCCATGTGCGTCCTGTGATTGGCCGGACTGGGTCACGTGTGGCGGCGGACAGCTGGCTGCGGCTGATCGCGGTCGGTGCAGCCGCCTGCTCCCCGCTTCACTGTCCGGGCTTCCTCGCTCGGCCTCTGCAACTCCTTTCCCGCCGCAGCATGGGAGACAAGAAAAGCCCTACAAGGTGAGCCTGTGCAGAGGCGGCGACAGCCGTGCGGGGGGTGGGCCGTGCAGGAGAGCCCGAGGCTGCGGCAGATGGGAGCAGGCCTCGCTGTGTGCTACATGCAGACATGTCTGTGTCTCACGCTTCTCTCTCCCTCAGGCCGAAGCGGCAGCCGAAGCCGTCGTCAGACGAGGGGTACTGGGACTGCAGCGTCTGCACCTTCAAGAACAGCGCCGAGGCCTTTAAATGCCTGATGTGTGATGTGCGCAAAGGGACCTCCACCCGGTGAGAGCCGCACTCCTGTCTGTCCCCCGCAAGGCCAGCATTGTCTGCCCCCACACCCCACTCCTGGCGTGTACCTGCACACAGAGCAGTGACCCACACTAGCACACTGGGCGTCATGCTGCCGTATGTTGTCCTTTACCAACATGTAATCACGATTTGCAGGGACCCTGTAGTGTAACATGCAGAGCAGCCTGTATGTAGGGGTTTAAGGTATGCTAGCCAGTATTGCATCTGGCACACTGGTAATATGCCCTGCTGTATGGAAATCACATTCTCATTTACACATCCTCAAACAACCACAACGAATTATACCAAAATGAACGTGTGTGTGTATATGTATATATATATATATATATATATATATATATATATAATCTCACTCCTCTCACAGCAAAAGCTTCCATTGTTCACATGTCCATTAAATATGTTTCAATCATTCTTTTTGAAACATTTTTTGTTAACATGTTTCTCTTTGGTTACATGCATCTTTTTGGCTCAGTGATGAGTAGGGTGACAACATCACAGGTTATCGCTCTTTATTCTAGTCCACCGATCTGTACATAACATTTGTGGTAGGAAAGTTAATTCCCAGCCCCACACCTATTACTTTATTCCTGAGTGATGCAGAAAAGTAATATTCCATCCAGCAGAAGCATGGGACACACATTGTGGTATGCACGGGGTTTGTAAATGTTCTAGGTTTCTCTTTTGGTTCAAGTGGTGGTTGAACTATACATACTGTAAGTAGAGTTTAAGGGGGTCATTCAGAGTTGATCGCTCGCTAGCTACTTTTTGCAGCGCTGTGATCAGATAGTCGCCACCTATAGGGGAGTGTATTGTCGCTTTGCAAGTGTGCGAACGCCTGTGCAGCCGAGCTCTGCAGAAACGTGCAGTTTCTGAGTAGGTCTGAACTTAGCCCTTGCGATCACTTCAGCCTGTCTGTTCCCGGAATTGACGTCAGACACCCGCCCTGCAAACGCTTGGACACGCCTGCGTTGTCCCAAACAGTCCCAGAAAATGGTAATTTGACACCGATAAATGCATTCTTCCTGTCCATCTCCGTGCAAATGGATTCTTCGTTAAATCCATCGCTCAGCAACGATCCGCTTTGTACCCGTACAACGCGCCTGCGCATTGCGGTGCATACACACGCGCAGTAGTTACCTGGTCACTGCGCTGCAAAAAAAGGCAGCGTGCGAACAGGTCGGAATGACCCCCTAAGTGTGATGGGTGCATGAAAGTGCCAGTTTATACATGCAAATTATTTCCCAACAAGATCAATGATAGCTAGATATTTTAAAGCTGTGGTAAGATGTGCTAAATTTTGCATGCACACACTTTAGTGTATACGCACTATATTTTTTTAAATGTCACTTACTGCTACAGTATGTGTGCATTATATATATAATCTATTTGTGGGATTACTTGATTTTAAATTATTGTACGGACACGTTCACTTTTAAACTAGCATTTTCCACTAGATCTAGTTGGCCTTAATTTATATATTTTCCAATATGACATAGGAAAGAATTTTAGTTTAGTTGATATAGCACAGACTGGGACCGTATAGAGCAGCCATGTCAAACAGAAGTTCTTTCGTGGGGAGCTTATAGCCACACAGCTATTTACCTGTCCAAGGTACCTAAATCCAGTCACCTTTTCTACAGTATCTGCTACAACCACATGTCCTCTCCTCTTTCTCTCCCATATAATTAGGCTTACCATACTATCCCTTTAAACTGGGACACTCATGGATTACACAGGTTCTGTGGCTAATTAAAACCAGGTGAAATTCAGGCTTGAATTAAGCCAGCCACAGAACCTGTGTAATTCATAAGTGTCCCATTTTAAATGGATAGTATGGTAAGCCTACATATAATGGATCGGTCCACAGTCCAATTTAGAACTCACCAAGAGCTGCAGGTGGAATTATCTTCCTCTATTCTTTTCCCTCCTTCATCCTTCTCTATCTTCCTTCACCATCTCAGTTTTCTTTCACACCTCCTCTTCTCTCCTCCACTCTCCACTATCCTCCCTCCATCTTTCACCATCCATTTTCTTGTGTGTGTGGAAAGGGAGGAGAATCAAGGCAAATAGGATGGTGGTTGGTCCCTGTGAAGGTCCAAGCCACCAGATTTCTCTATCGTCCTAAGTGGATGCTGGGGTTCCTGAAAGGACCATGGGGAATAGCGGCTCCGCAGGAGACAGGGCACAAAAGTAAAGCTTTTACAGGTCAGGTGGTGTGTACTGGCTCCTTCCCCTATGACCCTCCTCCAGACTCCAGTTAGATTTTTGTGCCCGGCCGAGAAGGGTGCAATTCTAGGTGGCTCTCATAAAGAGCTGCTTAGAGAGTTTAGCTTAGGTTTTTTATTTTACAGTGATTCCTGCTGGCAACAGGATCACTGCAACGAGGGACAGAGGGGAGAAGAAGTGAACTCACCTGCGTGCAGGATGGATTGGCTTCTTGGCTACTGGACATGAAGCTCCAGAGGGACGATCACAGGTACAGCCTGGATGGTCACCGGAGCCACGCCGCCGGCCCCCTCACAGATGCTGAAGCAAGAAGAGGTCCAGAATCGGCGGCTGAAGACTCCTGCAGTCTTCTTAAGGTAGCGCACAGCACTGCAGCTGTGCGCCATTTTCCTCTCAGCACACTTCACACGGCAGTCACTGAGGGTGCAGGGCGCTGGGGGGGGGGCGCCCTGGGAGGCAAATGAAAACCTTTAAAAAGGCTAAAAATACCTCACATATAGCCCCAGAGGCTATATGGAGATATTTACCCCTGCCTAAATGTACTAAATAGCGGGAGACGAGCCCGCCGAAAAAGGGGCGGGGCCTATCTCCTCAGCACACGGCGCCATTTTCTGTCACAGCTCCGCTGGTCAGGAAGGCTCCCAGGTCTCTCCCCTGCACTACAGAAACAGGGTATAACAGAGAGGGGGGGCAAAATAAATGGCAATATATTAATATAAAAGCAGCTATAAGGGAGCACTTAATCATAAGGCTATCCCTGTCATATATAGCGCTTTTTGGTGTGTGCTGGCAGACTCTCCCTCTGTCTCCCCAAAGGGCTAGTGGGTCCTGTCTTCGTATAGAGCATTCCCTGTGTGTCTGCTGTGTGTCGGTACGTGTGTGTCGACATGTATGAGGACGTTATTGGTGTGGAGGCGGAGCAATTGCCAAATATGAGGATGTCACCTCCTAGGGGGTCGACACCAGAATGGATGCCTTTATTTGTGGAATTACGGGATAGCGTCAACTCGCTTAAGCAGTCGTTTGCCGACATGAGGCGGCCGGACACTCAATTAGTGCCTGTCCAGGCGCCTCAAACACCGTCAGGGGCTGTAAAACGGCCCTTGCCTCAGTCGGTCGACACAGACCCAGACACAGGCACTGATTCCGGTGGTGAAGGTGACGAATCAACCGTATTTTCCAGTAGGGCCACACGTTATATGATTTTGGCAATAAAGGAGATGTTACATTTAGCTGATACTACAGGTACCACTAAACAGGGTATTATGTGGGGTGTGAAAAAACTACCAGTAGTTTTTACCGAATCAGAAGAATTAAATGACGTGTGTGATGAAGCGTGGGGTGCCCCGATAAAAAACTGCTAATTTCAAAGAAGTTATTGGCTTTATACCCTTTCCCGCCAGAGGTTAGGGAGCGCTGGGAAACACCTCCTAGGGTGGACAAAGCGCTAACACGCTTATCAAAACAAGTGGCGTTACCCTCTCCTGAGACGGCCGCACTTAAAGATCCATCAGATAGGAAGATGGAAAATATCCAAAAAGGTATATACACACATGCAGGTGTTATACTACGACCAGCTATTGCGACTGCCTGGATGTGCAGTGCTGGGGTAGTTTGGTCAGAGTCCCTGATCGAAAATATTGATACCCTGGACAGGGACAATATTTTACTGTCGTTAGAACAAATAAAGGATGCATTTCTTTATATGCGTGATGCACAGAGAGATATCTGCACACTGGCATCACGGGTAAGTGCTATGTCCATTTCGGCCAGAAGAGCTTTATGGACACGACAGTGGCAGGCGATGCGTAGAGGAGTTATTTGGGGTCGGTCTATCGGATTTGGTGGCCACGGCTACGGCCGGGAAATCCACCTTTCTACCTCAAGTCACTCCCCAACAGAAAAAGGCACCGACCTTTCAACCGCAGCCCTTTCGTTCCTTTAAAAATAAGAGAGCAAAGGGCTATTCATATCTGCCACGAGGCAGAGGACGAGGGAAGAGACAGCAACAGGCAGCTCCTTCCCAGGAACAGAAGCCCTCCCCGGCTTCTACAAAAGCCTCAGCATGACGCTGGGGCTTCGCAAGCGGACTCGGGGGCGGTAGGCGGTCGTCTCAAGAATTACAGCGCGCAGTGGGCTCACTCGCAGGTAAATCCCTGGATCCTGCAGATAATATCTCAGGGGTACAGGTTGAAATTAGAGACAGAGCCACCTCGCCGTTTCCTGAAGTCTGCTTTACCAACGTCCCCCTCAGAAAGGGAGACGGTTTTGGAAGCCATTCACAAGCTGTATTCTCAGCAGGTGATAGTCAAGGTACCTCTTCTACAACAAGGGAAGGGGTATTATTCCACTCTTTTTGTGGTACCGAAGCCGGATGGCTCGGTAAGGCCTATTCTAAATCTGAAGTCCTTGAACCTGTACATAAAGAAGTTCAAGTTCAAGATGGAGTCACTCAGAGCAGTGATAGCGAACCTGGAAGAAGGGGACTTTATGGTATCCTTGGACATCAAGGATGCGTATCTCCACGTTCCAATTACCCCTCACACCAGGGGTACCTCAGGTTCGTTGTACAAAACTGTCACTATCAGTTTCAGACGCTGCCGTTTGGTTTGTCCACGGCACCTCGGGTCTTTACAAAGGTAATGGCCGAGATAATATTTCTTCTTCGAAGAAAAGGCGTATTAATTATCCCATACTTGGACGATCTCCTAATAAGGGCAAGGTCCAGAGAACAGCTAGAGATGGGTTTAGCACTATCTCAAGAGGTGCTAAAGCAGCACGGATGGATTCTGAATATTCCAAAATCCCAATTAATGCCGACAACTCGTCTGCTGTTCCTGGGGATGATTCTGGACACAGTTCAGAAAAAGGTTTTTCTTCCCGAAGAAAAAGCCAAGGAGTTATCTGACCTGGTCAGGAACCTCCTAAAACCAGGAAAGGTGTCTGTACATCAATGCACAAGAGTCCTGGGAAAAAATGGTAGCTTCTTACGAAGCAATCCCTTTCGGCAGATTCCATGCAAAGGGATCTGTTGGACAAATGGTCAGGGTCGCATCTTCAGATGCACCTGCGGATAACCCTGTCGCCGAGGACAAGGGTATCCCTTCTGTGGTGGTTGCAGGAGGCTCATCTATTGGAGGGCCGCAGATTCGGCATGCAGGATTGGATCCTGGTGACCACGGATGCCAGCCTGAGAGGCTGGGGAGCAGTCACACAGGGAAGAAATTTCCAGGGAGTGTGGTCGAGCCTGAAAAAGTCTCTTCACATAAGCATTCTGGAACTAAGAGCAATCTACAATGCTCTAAGCCAGGCGGAACCTCTGCTTCAAGGAAGACCGGTGTTGATCCAGTCGGACAACATCACGGCAGTCGCCCATGTAAACAGACAGGGCGGCACAAGAAGCAGGAGGGCAATGGCAGAAGCTGCCAGGATCCTTCGCTGGGCGGAGAATCACGTGATAGCACTGTCAGCAGTATTCATCCCGGGCGTGGACAACTGGGAAGCAGACTTCCTCAGCAGACACGACCTTCACCCGGGAGAGTGGGGACTTCATCCAGAAGTTTTCCACATGCTATTAAACCGTTGGGTAAAACCAATGGTGGACATGATGGCGTCTCGCCTCAACAAAACACTGGACAGGTATTGCGCCAGGTCAAGAGATCCGCAGGCAATAGCTGTGGACGCGCTGGTAACACCTTGGGTGTACCAGTCGGTATATGTGTTTCCTCCTCTGCCTCTCATACCAAAGGTATTGAGGATTATACGGCAAAGAGGAGTAAGACTAGTGGCTCCGGATTGGCCAAGAAGGACTTGGTACCCGGAACTTCAAGAGATGGTCACGGACGATCCGTGGCCTCTACTTCTGAGAAGGGACCTGCTTCAGCAGGGTCCTTGTCTTTTTCAAGACTTACCGCGGCTGCGTTTGACGGCATGGCGTTTGAATGCCAGATCCTAAAAGGAAAAGGCATTCCAGAAGAAGTCATTCCTACCTTGATAAAGGCAAGGAAGGAAGTCACCGCGAAGCATTATCGCCGTATTTGGCGAAAATATGTTGCGTGGTGCGAGCAGCGGAGTGCTCCGATGGAGGAATTTCAACTGGGTCGTTTTCCTACATTTCCTGCAATCAGGATTGTCTATGGGTCTCAAATTGGGATCTATTAAGGTTCAAATTTCGGCCCTATCAATATTCTTCCAAAAAGAATTGGCCTCAGTCCCTGAGGTCCAGATTTTTATCAAAGGAGTACTGCATATACAGCCTCCTGTGGTGCCTAAGGTGGCACCGTGGGATCTAAATGTAGTTTTAGATTCCTCAAATCCAATTGGTTTGAACCACTAAAGAATGTGGATTTGAAATATCTCACATGGAAAGTGACTATGTTACTGGCCCTGGCTTCGGCCGGGAGAGTATCTGAACTGGCGGCTTTGTTTTATAAAAGCCCTTATTTAATTTTCCATTCAACATAGGGCAGAGCTGCGGACGCGTCCGCATTTTCTCCCTAAGGTGGTATCAGCGTTTCACCTGAACCAGCCTATTGTAGTGCCTGCGGCTACAGACGACTTGAAGGACTCCAAGTTGTTGGACGTTGTCAGAGCCTTAAAAATATACATTTAAAGGACGGCTGGAGTCAGAAAATCTGACTCGCTGTTTATACTGTATGCACCCAACAAGTTGGGTGCACCTGCTTCTAAGCAGTCGATTGCTCGTTGGATTTGTAACAAAATTCAACTTGTACATTCTGTGGCAGGCCTGCCACAGCCTAAATCTGTTAAGGCCCATTCCGCAAGGAAGGTGGGCTCATCTTGGGCGGCTGCCCGAGGGGTCTCGGCATTACAACTCTGCCGAGCAGCTACGTGGTCAGGGGAGAACACGTTTGTAAATTTTTACAAATTTGATACCCTGGCAAAGGAGGACCTGGAGTTCTCTCATTCGGTGCTGCAGAGTCATCCGCACTCTCCCGCCCGTTTGGGAGCTTTGGTATAATCCCCATGGTCCTTTCAGGAACCCCAGCATCCACTTAGGACGATAGAGAAAATAAGAATTTACTTACCGATAATTCTATTTCTCGGAGTCCGTAGTGGATGCTGGGCGCCCATCCCAAGTGCGGATTATCTGCAATACTTGTACATAGTTATTGTTAACTAATTCGGGTTATTGTTTAGGAAGCCATCTTTCAGAGGCTCCTCTGTTATCATACTGTTAACTGGGTTTAGATCACAAGTTGTACGGTGTGATTGGTGTGGCTGGTATGAGTCTTACCCGGGATTCAAAATCCTCCCTTATTGTGTACGCTCGTCCGGGCACAGTACCTAACTGGAGTCTGGAGGAGGGTCATAGGGGGAGGAGCCAGTACACACCACCTGACCTGTAAAAGCTTTACTTTTGTGCCCTGTCTCCTGCGGAGCCGCTATTCCCCATGGTCCTTTCAGGAACCCCAGCATCCACTACGGACTCCGAGAAATAGAATTATCGGTAAGTAAATTCTTATTTTCACAGGCTCTGAGTCTTTACTAAAGAGTGTTAACGGGCCACATGTTTGACATGGTTGTTGTAGAGTAATCTAATTTTGCATAGAAACATAGAATTTGATGGCAGATAAGAACCACTTGGCCAATCTAGTCTGCCCCTTTTTTTTATCCTTTAGGCAATCTCAACCCTTTTTGAACCTTAATTCTTTCTAAGGATATGTTTGATCTGGCTAAAACACACTGCTGTGCAAACTTAAAACAATCTGTACTGACCTCTCTTCAAACTTCATTCTGTATCACCTCTGTTTTGTTTTTTTTAATTGTAAATGGTATTTTTTGATGTCAATGTACAAAGTCCTGATTATTAGAATCTAGAGTAAGCATTGTATATTATTTTCAAAATAACCAAAATTTAAATATCAATATTACGCAATAGGGGCATTTCAAAAGACTAATTACCAGGAACACAGCTTTAAATATCTGGGGTTAGGGATGGAAGTTCAGGCAAAAAAATGGGTTATATTGTGTAACAATATATCCATACAACCATCAAAAACTGGTTTGCAATAATGATGTTCCTGTTAATTTCAGTACTTGTGATATGTCCCTATTTTCATTTTTTATTTTATTTTTTGTAAATATTGACAAACTGCAAAGGTAGTATTCAGACAATAGTTGATCCAACCAGGCCACAGGCAGCTTGGTAATGATGTCATGGGGGAGATAAAGAGATTGTTTATTGCTACTGTTATGCATGCAATGCATGATGGTAGATGTAGTTTTCCACCACAATCGTTGCCCACAGAGCTATGAAGTCACTGCAGGCTGCACTTCCCCTACCAGGACTGCATTTTGAAAAGCCACAAAGCAAGAAAATTGTTACTGGGATTCACAGAAGCGTCTACAAAAGGTATTTTGGTGTCACAATAATCAAAATAAATTTATTTGTTAGCTTTACTATTATTATTTATAGATTGACCCATTTCAAATAATATTTGTTATAAGCTATGACACGGTTTCCACAAAAAAAAATAATTAATAAAGTGTTAACTAATTACAGAGCTGTATATTTAGAATCTGCTACCTTAGCAGTGTAAGCTATTTTTCTCTTTTTATCTATTATAAACCGCGACTTGAACAGTCTAAAAATAACATATTGTCTGGTCTAAAATAATATATAAACTGAAAACATTAATTTGCACATTAAGATACACCACAGATTTTGTTTGTGAGAAATAGATGTCTGCATTATCAGTTGGGCATATTGCATTAAATCTGAATCTATGATCAGCTCACCCTTTCCTGTTACCTGATGATGGCTAGCACTGCATGGTACTTGTTTTCTCTGTAATGAAAATCAGCAGATTACTCCCGGCCCTAAGGTACTCCCATTGTTGGACTATCTAACTGCAGTTTGCAATATTCATTTATTACAATTGCCAGCTAGCTTTTTGAGTAAGTTTTGCAGTCAAGCCAAATTATGCGTATGTAAACTCAACTATCACTGATGTCAAACGAATAAAGATTTTAGCCATAGAGCATAATATGCTCTTCAAATAAATAGAATAAGACAAAACAGCTGTTAAATTGTAATTTATCAACAATAGTGAACCTGGAAATTGGTCACAATTGCATCACAACTTAATTGGTATGCCGTTTTTATGCATTTGTTTAAGGGATATTTCATCCGCTGATAGTGGAATTTTCGTCTTGCATGAAGATAACTCCTCATATCTTCAATGCTTTATATACACTTGATATTAATACTTTGTTCTGACATAAAACCTCATAAAATGTCATTTAAGTTCTGACTATCTAAATACAAGGGTCTTTACTGATAGATATGAACTCTTAGGGGTATATGCAATTGTGGTCGAATTCCCGAAATTGTCGAATTTCGGGTCATTTTCGACCAAAAAAAAAAATTCCCCTATGCAATCCAGTGCTTTCCGACCAAAAAACGGACTTTCAAAATTCGACTTTTTGAAATTCGAATTTTTGCAAATTCGACTTTTCTGCAATGATACAAGTGCTGCAATTCGACCAAAGCATATTCAATTCAAGTTTTGAAATTCGACAGCAGTGCTTTTAGACAGCAAATTCGTCATTTTCAATCCGCCACACTTTGGAGGGTGAAAACAAATAAAAAAATTTTAAACATGTTTTTTTTGGTGTTTTTTTTTTTGGGAATAGCAGATCTATTTATATTAGAAGGGATTAGGTACTTTTTTTTTTTTTTTGGGAGGCACAAATATTATTTATATATTTTTTAAAATATTATTTTTTTTATTTTTTATTTTTTTATGCTGGAAGGGTAAAATCATAAAAAAAAATGGCGTGGGGTCCCCCCTCCAAAGCATAACCAGCCTCGGGCTCATTGAGCTGGTCCTGGTTCTAAAAATGCGGGGGAAAAATTGACAGGGGATCCCCCGTATTTTTAAAACCAGCACCGGGCTCTGCGCCTGGTGCTGGTGCCAAAAATACGGGGGACAAAAAGAGTAGGGGTCCCCCGTATTTTTAACACCAGCATCGGGCTCCACTAGCTGGACAGATAATGCCACAGCCGGGGGTCACTTTTATGCCGTGCCCTGCGGCCGTGGCATCAAATATCCAACTAGTCACCCCTGGCCGGGGTACCCTGGGGGAGTGGGGACCCCTTCAATCAAGGGGTCCCCCCCCCCCAGCCACCCAAGGGCCAGGGGTGAAGCCCGAGGCTGTCCCCCCCCCCATCCAATGGGCTGCGGATGGGGGGGCTGATAGCCTTTGTGATAATAAAAAGATATTGTTTTTTCCAATAGTACTACAAGTCCCAGCAAGCCTCCCCCGCAAGCTGGTACTTGGAGAACCACAAGTACCAGCATGCGGGAGAAAAACGGGCCCGCTGGTACCTGTAGTACTACTGGGGAAAAAATACCCAAATAAAAACAGGACACACACACCGTCGACAGTAAAACTTTATTTCATACGTCGACACACACATACTTACCTATGTTCACACGCCGACATCGGTCCTCTTCTCCATGTAGAATCCACGGATACCTGTAAAGAAAAGTTCAAAATACTCACCTCAACCATGGTCCAGAGATAAATCCACGGACTTGGCAAAATAAGAAAACGCAAATACCCGCACCAAAAACGGACTGAAAGGGGTCCCATGCTGACACATGGGACACCTTTCCACGAATGAGACCTGTCAGTGACAGCTGTCACTGACAGGTCTCTAAGCCAATCAGGAAGCGCAACTTCGTTGCGCTCACCTGATTGGCTGAGCGCTGTCTGCACTGTGACAGCGCATCGCACAGCTCCCTCCATTATATTCAATGGTGGGAACTTAGCGGCTAGCGGTGAGGTCACCCGCCGGTCAGCGGCTGACCGGCGGGTGACCCCACCGCTACCCGCAAAGTTCCCACCATTGAAAGTAATGGAGCGGCTTTGCGATGCGCTGTCACAGTACAGACAGCGGACAGCCAATCAGGTGAGCGCCACGGAAGTAGCGCTTCCTGATTGGCTGAAGGGACGTCAGTGACAGGAGTCACGTGATGTCCCGGCATTCGGGAGAAAGGGGTCTGATGTGAAAACATTGGACCCCTTTCTAGTCCGGTATGGATCGGTGTTCGGTTTGTTTTTTTGCCAAGAACGTGGATTTACCTCTGGACGTGGATGTACCTCTGGACGCTGGAAGGTGAGTATAATTTTTTCACAGGTACCCTCGGATCGTCGGCGACCGTGGCAGTCGGCGTGTCAACATAGGTAAGTATGTGTGTGTCGGCAGTATGTAATAAAGTTGTACAAGTCACGGTGTCTGTGTCCTGTTTTTATTTGGGTATTTTTTTTCCAGTAGTACTACAGGTACCAGCGGGCCCGTTTTTCTCCCGCATGCTGGTACTTGTGGTTCTCCAAGTACCAGCTTGCGGGGGAGGCTTGCTGGGACTTGTAGTACTAATGGAAAAAACAATATCTTTTTATTATCACAAAGGCTATCAGCCCCCCCATCCGCAGCCCATTGGATGGGGGGGGGGCAGCCTCGGGCTTCACCCCTGGCCCTTGGGTGGCTGGGGGGGGGGGACCCCTTGATTGAAGGGGTCCCCACTCCCCCAGGGTACCCCGGCCAGGGGTGACTAGTTGGATATTTGATGCCACGGCCGCAGGGCACGGCATAAAAGTGACCCCCGGCTGTGGCATTATCTGTCCAGCTAGTGGAGCCCGATGCTGGTATTAAAAATACGGGGGACCCCTACTCTTTTTGTCCCCCGTATTTTTGGCACCAGCATCAGGCGCAGAGCCCGGTGCTGGTTTTAAAAATACGGGGGATCCCTGGCCAATTTTTCCCCTGCATTTTCTCCTTCATCCACTAGGGGCCACTGGAGTGTAGTTACAATGGGGAGATAGTAGGTGGTATTGGTAGCTGGCACTTTAAAAATTCTCACACTGTGGCTAGCTCCTCCCCTACTATCTCCCCTCCAAGCCAGTCTTAGTTAAGTGCCCGAGGTAGCTGGTTCACTTGGGTTTAGCTGAAGAATTTTCTTCTTTTTTCTTTATTATTTTATTTTTCTTACACACACTCACAGACTGGCAGCTCTGCCACTGCCAGTCTGCACCGTGGGAGCTGCCGGCGGGGTCCCATCGCAGCTGCGTGCGGCTAGGGATGGGCCCCGGCTGAGGGAGACACTGAGCTCTCCTGAGTTGGCGGACACCGCTGCGTGCGGCGCGTGTCGCGGCCACTCCATCCAGCAGAAGATTCCGGCAGCATGGCAGCGGTGAGTATCAAAAATGGTCGGACACCGCTGCGTGCGGCTTGTGTCGGGACCACCCCACCACAGAAGATTCCGGCTGGACGCCGCTGCGTGCGGCGTGTGTCGGGGCCGATCCACCAAGAACACAGTGGTGAGTGAAGTATACTTTATTTGTGGTGGCTATGTATGTTTTTAGAGCAATCTGTTTATTGTTGTACAACCCACTCCAGAAGGGCTCTCTGGGGCTGTAATGTACTTTATTGTATCCTTACCTGTCCTCCTCATGGAGAAACAGACAGGATGATTGGGGGAGGCTGAGTATGTGTTTATACAACCCTGACTGAAAAACGGGTGTGTGTCATTCTGATAACCCTCTGCTCCCCCAGCTCCCCGCACCCCCCGCACCCACTCAGCGCGACTCACAGAGCCGGCACAGGGATCCCGCTCGAGCGCAAAGCAATGTTTAAATTTGGCGCCTTGTACGGAGGGGGCGGAGCTAAGTCCCGCTCTGTAGAGCGAGCTCAGCGCTCCCTGCTCCCAGGCGGCGACTCGCGCTCTGTTCAGCGCAACACTCCCCGGCGGCGGCTAGCAGATACAGGGCTCTACTAGCGCTGTATAGCGGGCTCAGCGCTCAGCGCTCCCCGGCGGTGACTCGCAGGCCCAGCGGAGGGTACAGCTCGCTTCCCGCTTAGTTTTGCAATAAGGCGCCATAGCCGGGGGGCGGAGCTAACTCCTGCTCTGTACAGCGGGCTCAGCATTCTCCGCTCCCCGGCCACTGTTATAGTGTAATAGGCATTTATGTGAGTTTAATGCACATGGTGCTGAGGAGAATGTGATATAGTCAGAGTGGCTCAGCACTAATCCAGTTATCCACTATATAGATTTTATCGCATAGCCCAGAGGAGTTTCACTCTGGCGGCCATTTCCTCCCTGCACAGACCTGGCTTCATATTTGCAGTGTCTCCTATAGCCCAGTGGGCTAATCTTGCATACTCAGAGACAAATACAAATAAAGTCCCAGGTATATTAACAGTTAACCCGCTTTACTCAGCGGGCTCCCAGGTCTCCCCGTCGCTAGGCAACAGCTCTGGGATTTGTAACTTTTCGATACTTCAGGCTGCTGAAATATAGATACATTCCTCCTGCAGTAGAGTCCTCTACCCAGCATTTTCCTACTTGCAAATCAGGGAACCTGCTCTATTACAGTAGCTGGGACTCAGCTCAATAATAATTAAAAGGATCTACTGTGCAGTATTTATTTACCTACGGTGTGTGTGTATATATACATATATAGTTATGTTTGTGCATGTATATATATAGATATATATATTTAAGTGCGTGTAGGTATGTATATAGATAAATCCATAAAATACCAGATATAGGGGATAAAAGCCTACGGCCACACCACCCTGAACACGCCCGATCTCGTCTGATCTCGGAAACTAAGCAGGGTCAGGCCCGGTTAGTACTTGGATGGGAGACCGCCTGGGAATACCAGGTGCTGTAGGCTACTTCCGCAATGTTTTCTAATAACAACATCTTGCACATAACATTTTCCCCCATCTTTCTCACAGGCTGGTCACCATTTTGAAAAGCCAGCGGAACCTCAGAGAAACATCTGGTGCACCTTAATTAGCGGTACACTAAATACAGGGCGGGGTGTTGCCTTCCCTTTATTATTCCTTGTTGTCACTAGTTACTAATGCTATTTGTAATTGTGGAATGCGTGTAAGGCATCAGACAAATAGCGCTGCGGCTCAGTACGCTAGTAGCGGGTATCTGAACAGGGGTTTGAATCCAAACAAAACTTTAAGGAGAACTCCTATAGCCTAGGGCTAAGACTCCTGTCCCACAGCGCAGCGTTGCTGGTTCAGGTCTCCGCTGCTCCAGAAAGTTTATTTTAATCGTATCGGTCACTACACATTATAGTGCAGACCTTACGTAGGGCTCTGTTTATTTAACCCACCTTTTCTCCTTTCGTTTGTCTCTCCTGGGATAGTCGAAGAATTCCCTCTTAGGTGTGAAGTATGCGGCGGAGCCATCTGCTTCGCCCTCCACGCACCTGCACACCCCTGTTTGATCAATGATGCAGGTAATGTCACTATTAACCAGACAATAGCTCATCAGGTAAGCCCTTGGACTTTGGTTTCCAAGGTCACAGGATCAAATCACAGCGGGACCAAACACACCTTTCCAAAAAGAAACTTTGCTAACATTCCATGCATTACTGATGTCTGTTTTCTGTGGATCTGAACCAGTGTCTCAGAATATACAGGTACATAATACAGCAGTTCATCTGATACTGCAGGTAAAGGAGGAGGACACGTCAAGTCCATCAGGGTTCCACGCCATTGACGAAAATGACAGCGACTGGTTCAGTTTCGGATGAGCTGGGCAGGCTCCGGTAGGCGGCCGACAGACACCCGAATACACAATATCAGGTATCAAACAGGGTTTGTTTTCCTATCTTTTCCCCGCAGATGGCAGGAGATGGTATCAGAACCTCTCTAGGGTATACACCTCGGTGTATCGCCGGTCCATCAAGCCGCCGTTTTCCTGAGGCAACCTTGCTCAGGGATCCATCGACATATGCGGCAGCATGGTTCTACCGTATCCGGAGCAGGTAGGTTGGGGAACAATTGTCCTCTAGGTTACAGGATGCTTCGCATCAGGATCAATTGATACTTTGATACAGGTCAGAATCACGATTCTGCTTTATGTTCCTTGGAGGTCTCCATGTCTACAGACTCGGACCCTGCATCTTCGCTTGGGCTGTCTTAACCCGACGACCTCTGGGGCTGCGACAGTGACAAGTAAACATGAAATCCTACGGGGCAGATGGTTCTGGGGAAGGAACTTTCTGCAGGATTTCTTGAACCAATGGAGGTAGGTCCACTTTGATTTCTCCTACTACTGCCCCAGCTCCAAGACAGACCTTTACTGGTCTTCCCTTTAGATTGTTTCGTGCCCTTTCAGGTTTTTGACTCCACACGGGTGATATCTTCGTCGCCAGGGGTTCTCAGGGTAAAAAGGCTGAAGCAGAGGTTCAACATCCTCAGTCCAGTCTGATTTTATGTCATCCTATACACCCATTACACCTGCAGGGTCCCAGGGTAGGCGCAGGTCGATGGGAGAAGGCTTGGGCGGTTACAACCGTCTCAGGAGTCCCTCGGCATGGGTCGGCTGATTTACGATGACAAGACAGTCATACTGCAGGCTGCGCTCCATAGGTTTCTAACCGCAAAGGGTGTTGATCCCTGTTTTACACATATCATTTGAATTAGGACAGTTCTCAGGCCTTTGTTTTCTTTTCACGTTCCGAAGCCAAGTGGCTCGGACAGGCCTATTCTGGCCTTACAATCCTTTTAGTCTGTGATTGCTAGTTTAAACAAGAAAGGGAGTTTTACGTGTCCCTTGTCTTCAGAGATGCCTGTTTACTGATTTCCGTTGGACAGGCTTTTCTCAGATTCCCCCTTAACAGGATTCTCATTTTCACTGTAAGTCCTTTACTCTTCTCTCTTCCGCTCCCACAGAGTTTAGGAAGATAACAGAATAACTCTTTTTCAAGGGCAGTGGGTGACGTTGGTTCCCTAATGGGACAATTTACTGCTACTATCCCACTCTGTACATTAGGTGGCTTCTGAATATCCGGAGGATCCACGAGCTTCTGATTCGACACAGATCCAATTTATGCTCCGCATAGACGTTTCTCAACACGGTCCGTCAGAGGTTTTTTCATTCCTCGGCACCAGAGACTCTATTTCTTCAGTCAAGTTGCGACGTAATGAGTGGCCGCCTCCATTCCTCTCGGAACGGGGGACAACAATCTTGTTTCCAGATCAAGCCACCAGGTCAGACTCCTGGGTGAGGGAACATGCCCCGGAGTTTTGTCAGCTGGTCCGCTGTGGGCGGAGATTTCGGATCGACCTCAGGGCGTTCTGACTGACTCTTTAACCCTTTATTACTCTCGGACGGCAGTAGCCGTGGAGGCCCTCAGGGCTCCGGGGAGTTTTCTGGTTATTCTATCCTGCCTCCTTTTCTATTTCTACTTCATGTTCAGTAACACAGGAGGGGATTATGCGTGCTAGTCCTCTCGGTGGCGCTGGTTGGGCCACGCATGACTTGAAGATACAGATACGCCTGTTGTCAGTAGAGGAGCCTTGGCTCCTACCTCGACGGGACTGTCTACTTCAACAGGCTCCTTTTTTTTTTCTCCTTGTTCAATTTTACACTGGTTTCGGTTACCCGTGTGACTGTTCACGAGACCTCAGAAGGGAGGAGTTCCCTAGTTCGGTTAGGCCTACTGGGCTCCGATTTCAGAAGTCTATTACCTCTTCTCGCTTTTGCCACTTTGGGAAAACTTTATGGAACATAATGAAGATAAAAGGGGGTTTTTCCCCCTTCTTCCAGTTACCATTCATCTTTGGTTTCTCTGGGAGGTTTTTTGCTCCGCTGCGCTTCAAACCACACTGACCGGAATTTTAGGTCTCTGCCTTTTTCGCTTTTCTTCCAAATGAGATTAGCCTAGCGGCCGTAAGTTCGGCCTCTTGTTCAGGGAGTACTCTATTGGCAACTCCCCGGGCTCGGCTTCGGCCTCAGCGGTCGTTTCTTCCAGAGGGGAGGTCCATTTTTCATATAAATCTGACACTAGTGGTTTTCAATCCTCTCTGAATGTTGTCAGGGCTCGTCAACTCTCTCTACAGAGGTCTCAGGCTATTCGAT
The DNA here is from genome assembly GCF_028390025.1 of Pseudophryne corroboree. NCBI lineage: Eukaryota > Metazoa > Chordata > Amphibia > Anura > Myobatrachidae > Pseudophryne > Pseudophryne corroboree. Next base: position 490,974,824 of record NC_086449.1, on the reverse strand, counting down.
GAAGTGTTTTTTCTTCTTTGCTCTGGACGATGCTCCCGTACTAAATAGCCGGGGCCCCAGCATATGCTGGACAGTTGGATACATCTGATCATCAGACAGTCTTCTTGGCGGTTACTAGGGAACCTCCGTTTTCCAATTCAGCGCGCTTTACGCGCATTGTAAGACCTTCGTGGGCAGCCGCCCGCGGGGTCTCCATGAATATTTTGTCGGGCGGCTACTTGGTCAAACCGACATTCGTTTTGTCAAATTCTACAAGTTTGACACTTTTACGGCCTCTGCATCACTGTTTGGCCGAGCAGTTTTTACAGGACTCTCAGCGCTTTCCCACCCGTTTTTTGGGAGCTCTGGGACGTCCCCATTGTAACTACACTCCAGTGGCCCCTAGTGGATGAAGGAGAAATCAGGATTTTGGTACTTACCGATAAATCCCTTTCTCCGATTCCACAGGGGCCACTGGACGCCCGCCCAGCGCTGTTTCTCCTGATTTTTGTTTGATTAACGATTGCAGATCACCATATGACTGCTTGTTGGGTTCAGGCTAGCCTGGTTTTTTGTCAGGTTCTGTTCCAGGTTTAGTTTGTGTTCGCCTGGTTTACAGGGCGTCGTTAACCTCCTCTACCTTACGGTTTGTTTATTACAGCTCTCCTCGGGCACAGTTTAACGTAGACTGGCTTGGAGGGGAGATAGTAGGGGAGGAGCTAGCCACAGTGTGAGAATTTTTAAAGTGCCAGCTACCAATACCACCTACTATCTCCCCATTGTAACTACACTCCAGTGGCCCCTGTGGAATCGGAGAAAGGGATTTATCGGTAAGTACCAAAATCCTGATTTTAGAACCAGGACCAGCTCAAAGAGCCCGAGGCTGGTTATGCTTTGGAGGGGGGACCCCACGCCATTTTTTTTTCGGGTTTTTCCCGTTTTTTCCCGTTTTTTAAAATCGCGGCAAAATCGGCCGATTTTCGCCCGCGATTCTGGCGAATCCGTTTTCCATTGAATATGGTGAATCCCGGCAGGCACCTGCCGGGATTCACCTGGCGAATTTGGTCGAATTAAAAAACGGCGATAATTGCCGCGATTTCGACCGCAATTGCATATACCCCTTAGTCAGATGATAGAACACAAAGGTTGAGAAGAAAACATTACTTCAGGAGAATTAACTCTATGGAAATTAAGATACTAGTTACAGATGATAGAAGCTATAGGTTTAAAAGCACAATTTCTGAGGCAACACAGATGTATATTTGATTTTACTTCATCAGTCCTTTGTGTTTCACTTAATTTTGAATCTCTAAATAAACATATTTTTTTTTTTAAATGTCATACATTTCATTCTCAATTAGAGTTCTACAATGTTTTTTTAATTATTATGCTTTGCATTTCTTTAGACCATGTGGTAGCAGTATTTTAATTGTTTTTTTTTTTTAGAATATCTGAATACTTGGGAGAAAATATTTGTAAAAAATGTTTTGGCAGCAAGTAATAGCAACAAAAATGGTTGGACTGTATCAAAATGTAAGCAATAATTTTTATGTTTTCATGCAGGAAACCTCGGCCGGTATCGCAGCTGGTTGCACAGCAGGTAACTCAGCAATTTGTGCCTCCCATGCAGTCAAAGAAGGAAAAAAAAGACAAAATAGAGAAAGAAAAGAGTGAAAAAGAAACTCCTATTAAAAAGAACAGTAACAAGAAAGCAAGGTATTTATTGTTTTGGAAATTAATTTATACATTGATACCGTTAATCATCTGTCTTCATCAAAGTCATGCCATAATAGTTTTTCTCTAACGTCCTAGTGGATGCTGGGGACTCCGTAAGGACCATGGGGAAAAGACGGGCTCCGCAGGAGACTGGGCACGCTAAAGAAAGATTCAGTACTATCTGGTGTGCACTGGCTCCTCCCTCTATGCCCCTCCTCCAGACCTCAGTTAGAATCTGTGCCCGGCCAGAGCTGGGTGCTCCTAGTGGGCTCTCCTGAGCTTGCTAGAAAAGAAAGTATTTTGTCAGGTTTTTTATTTTCAGAGAGCTTCTGCTGGCAACAGACTCTGCTACGTGGGACTGAGGGGAGAGAAGCAAACCTACTCACTGCAGCTAAGTTGCGCTTCTTAGGCTACTGGACACCATTAGCTCCAGAGGGATCGAACACAGGTACCTAACCTTGATCGTCCGTTCCCGGAGCCGCGCCGCCGTCCCCCTCGCAGAGCCAGAAGCAGCAGAAGCAAGAAGACATCGAAATCGGCGGCAGAAGACTCCTGTCTTCACTTAAGGTAGCGCACAGCACTGCAGCTGTGCGCCATTGCTCCCGCAGCACATTCACACACTCCGGTCACTGTAGGGTGCAGGGTGCTGGGCAGCAATTAAGATACCTGATGGCAAGAGCATACATATATACAGTCAGGCACTGTATATATGTGCGAGCCCTTGCCATTTTTACACATGAGAAGCGGGACAGAAGCCCGCCGCTGAGGGGGCGGGTCCTTCTTCCTCAGCACACCAGTGCCATTTTCTCTTCACAGCTCCGCTGGAAGGACGCTCCCTAAGCTCTCCCCTGCAGTATACAGGTGCAATAGAGGGTAAAAAAGAGAGGGGGGGCACATAAATTTAGGCGCAGATATATATATAAGAACAGCAGCTACTGGGTAAACACTAAGGTACAGTGTAATCCCTGGGTTATATAGCGCTGGGGTGTGTGCTGGCATACTCTCTCTCTGTCTCCCCAAAAGCCTTTGTGGGGTCCTGTACTCAGTCAGAGCGTTCCCTGTATGTGTGCGGTGTGTCGGTACGCCTGTGTCGACATGTTTGCTGAGGAAGGATACGTGGAGGCAGAACAAGTGCAAATAGATGTGGTGTCGCCCCCGACGGGGCCGACACCTGATTGGATGGATATGTGGAAGGTGTTAAATGATAATGTAAGCTCCTTACATAACAGATTGGATAAAGCTGTAGCCTTGGGACAGTCGGGGTCTCAACCCATGCCTGCTCCCACAGCGCAGAGGCCGTCAGGGTCTCAAAAGCGCCCAATATCCCAGTTAGTTGACACAGACGTCGACACGGAATCCGATTCCAGTGTCGATGACGATGATGCAAAGTTGCAGCCTAAAATGACTAAAGCCATCCGCTACATGATTGTGGCAATGAAGGATGTGTTACACATTTCTGAGGAAAATCCTGTCCCTGACAAGAGGATTTATATGTATGGGGAGAAAAAGCAAGAAGTGTCTTTTCCCCCGTCACATGAATTGAATGATTTATGTGAAAAAGCGTGGGATTCCCCTGATAGAAAGGTAGTAATTTCCAAGAGATTGCTGATGGCGTATCCTTTCCCGCCAACGGACACGTTACGCTGGGAATCCACCCCCAGGGGTAGACAAGGCGTTGACACGCTTATCTAAGAAGGTGGCCCTGCCGTCTCAGGATACGGCCGCCCTAAAGGATCCTGCGGATAGAAAGCAGGAAGCTATCCTGAAGTCTGTTTACACACATTCTGGTACGCTGCTGAGACCAGCAATTGCTTCGGCCTGGATGTGTAGTGCGGTAGCAGCATGGACGGATACTCTGTCTGAGGAGTTAGATACCCTGGACAGGGACTCTGTTCTAATGACCCTGGCACATATCAAGGACGCGGTCCTATATATGCGGGATGCCCAGAGGGACATTTGCCTGCTGGGCTCTAGAGTAAATGCAATGTCCATTTCTGCCAGAAGGGTCTTATGGACTCGGCAATGGACAGGGGATACCGACTCTAAAAAACACATGGAGGTTTTACCTTATAAGGGTGAGGAATTGTTTGTCCACTGCATGACGCTGGGGCTCCACAGGCGGAGCCGTGGGGGCGCGCTCTCCGACATTTCAGCCACCAGTGGGTTCGCTCACGGGTGGATCCTTGGGCTATACAAGTTGTGTCTCAGGGATACAAACTGGAATTCGAGGTGACGCCCCCTCACCGTTACCTAAAATCGGCCTTGCCAGCTTCCCCCATGGAAAGGGAGGTAGTGCTGGCAGCAATTCACAAGTTATACCTCCAGCAGGTGGTTGTAAAGGTTCCTCTCCTTCAACAGGGAAGGGGTTACTATTCCACTATGTTTGTAGTACCGAAACCGGACGGTTCGGTCAGACCCATCTTGAATTTAAAATCCCTGAACATTTATCTGAAGAAATTCAAGTTCAAAATGGAATCGCTCAGAGCGGTCATTGTAAGCCTGGAAGAGGGGGATTTTATGGTGTCTCTGGACATCAAGGATGCTTACTTGCATGTCCCCATTTATCCACCTCATCAGGAGTACCTCAGATTTGTGGTACAGGACTGTCATTACCAATTCCAGACGTTGCCGTTTGGGCTCTCCACGGCACCGAGAATATTTACCAAGGTAATGGCGGAAATGATGGTGCTCCTGAGAAAGCAAGGAGTCACAATTATCCCATACTTGGACGATCTCCTCATAAAGGCGAGGTCCAGAGAGCAGTTGCTGATCAGCGTAGCACACTCTCAGGAAGTGTTGCAACAGCACGGCTGGATTCTGAATATCCCAAAATCGCAGCTGATTCCTACGACGCGTCTGCCCTTCCTGGGCATGATTCTGGACACAGACCAGAAGAAGGTGTTTCTCCCGGCGGAGAAGGCTCAGGAGCTCGTGACTCTAGTCAGAGACCTCTTAAAACCGAAACAGGTGTCGGTGCATCACTGCACGCGAGTCCTGGGAAAGATGGTGGCATCATACGAAGCCATTCCATTCGGCAGGTTCCATGCGAGGATCTTTCAGTGGGATCTGTTGGACAAGTGGTCCGGATCGCATCTTCAGATGCATCGGCTGATCACCCTGTCCCCCAGGGCCAGGGTGTCTCTTCTGTGGTGGCTGCAGAGTGCTCACCTTCTCGAGGGCCGCAGGTTCGGCATACAGGACTGGGTCCTGGTGACCACGGATGCGAGCCTCCGAGGATGGGGGGCAGTCACTCAGGGAAGAAACTTCCAAGGGTTGTGGTCAAGTCAGGAGGCTTGTCTGCACATAAATATCCTGGAACTAAGGGCCATATACAACGCCCTGAGTCAAGCGGAGCCTCTGCTTCGCAACCAACCGGTGCTGATTCAGTCAGACAACATCACCGCAGTGGCTCATGTAAACCGCCAGGGCGGCACAAGAAGCAGAGTGGCGATGGCGGAAGCCACCAGGATTCTTCGTTGGGCGGAGAATCATGTGCAAGCACTGTCAGCAGTGTTCATTCCGGGAGTGGACAACTGGGAAGCAGACTTCCTCAGCAGGCACGACCTCCACCCGGGAGAGTGGGGACTTCATCAAGAAGTCTTCACGCAGATTGCAAGTCGGTGGGAACTGCCACAGGTGGACATGATGGCCTCAACAAAAAGCTAAAAAGGTATTGCGCCAGGTCAAGGGACCCTCAGGCGATAGCTGTGGACGCACTGGTAACACCGTGGGTGTTCCAGTCGGTCTATGTGTTTCCTCCTCTTCCTCTCATACCCAAGGTACTGAGAATCGTAAGGAAAAGAAGAGTGAAAACAGTACTCATTGTTCCGGACTGGCCAAGAAGGACTTGGTACCCGGAACTGCAAGAAATGCTCACAGAGGAACCATGGCCTCTGCCTCTCGGACAGGACCTGTTGCAGCAGGGGCCCTGTCTGTTCCAAGACTTACCGTTGGCTGCGTTTGACGGCATGGCGGTTGAACACCGAATCCTAGCAGAAAAGGGCATTCCGGATGAAGTTATTCCTACGCTGATAAAGGCTAGGAAGGACGTGACAGCAAAGCATTATCACCGTATATGGCGAAAATATGTTGCTTGGTGTGAGGCCAGGAAGGCCCCTACAGAGGAATTCCAGCTGGGTCGATTCCTGCACTTCCTACAGTCAGGTGTGACTATGGGCCTAAAATTAGGGTCCATAAAGGTCCAGATTTCGGCCCTATCCATCTTCTTTCAAAAAGAACTGGCTTCACTGCCTGAGGTTCAGACGTTTGTTAAGGGAGTGCTGCATATTCAGCCCCCTTTTGTGCCACCAGTGGCACCTTGGGATTTTAACGTGGTGTTGGATTTCCTGAAATCCCACTGGTTTGAGCCACTTAAGACCGTGGAACTAAAGTATCTCACGTGGAAAGTGGTCATGCTGTTGGCTTTAGCTTCAGCTAGGCGTGTGTCAGAATTGGCGGCTTTGTCATGTAAAAGCCCCTATCTGGTTTTCCATATGGACAGGGCAGAATTGCAGACTCGTCCGCAGTTTCTGCCAAAGGTGGTGTCATCTTTTCATTTGAACCAACCTATTGTGGTGCCTGCGGCTACTCGTGACTTGGAGGACTCCAAGTTGCTGGACGTAGTCCGGGCTTTGAAGATTTATGTAACCAGAACGGCTGGAGTCAGGAAGACTGACTCGCTGTTTATCCTGTATGCATCCAACAAGCTGGGTGCTCCTGCTTCAAAGCAAACTATTGCTCGCTGGATCTGTAACACGATTCAGCAGGCTCATTCTGCGGCGGGATTGCCGCAGCCGAAATCAGTGAAAGCCCATTCCACAAGGAAAGTGGGCTCTTCTTGGGCGGCTGCCCGAGGGGTCTCGGCATTACAGCTTGCCGAGCTGCTACTTGGTCGGGTTCAAACACTTCTGCAAAATTCTACAGGTTTGATACCCTGGCTGAGGAGGACCTTGTGTTTGCCCATTCGGTGCTGCAGAGTCATCCGCACTCTCCCGCCCGTTTGGGAGCTTTGGTATAATCCCCATGACGGAGTCCCCAGCATCCACTAGGACGTTAGAGAAAATAAGAATTTACTCACCGGTAATTCTATTTCTCGTAGTCCGTAGTCGATGCTGGGCGCCCGTCCCAAGTGCGGATTTTCTGCAATACGTGTATATAGTTATTGCTTAACAAAGGGTTATGTAGCATCGGTTGAGTGATGCTCAGTTGTTGTTCATACTGTTAACTGGGTAAGTTTATCACAAGTTGTACAGTGTGATTGGTGTGGCTGGTATGAGTCTTACCCTGGATTCCAAAATCCTTTCCTTGTAATGTCAGCTCTTCCGGGCACAGTTTCCTTAACTGAGGTCTGGAGGAGGGGCATAGAGGGAGGAGCCAGTGCACACCAGATAGTACTGAATCTTTCTTTAGAGTGCCCAGTCTCCTGCGGAGCCCGACTATTCCCCATGGTCCTTACGGAGTCCCCAGCATCCACTACGGACTACGAGAAATAGAATTACCGGTGAGTAAATTCTTATTTCTCTGACGTCCTAGTGGATGCTGGGACTCCGTCAGGACCATGGGGGATAGCGGCTCCGCAGGAGACAGGGCACAAAATTTAAAAGTTTGACCACTAGGTGGTGTGTACTGGCTCCTCCCCCCTATGACCCTCCTCCAAGCCTCAGTTAGGTTTTTGTGCCCGTCCGAGCAGGGTGCAATCTAGGTGGCTCTCCTAAAGAGCTGCTTAGAAAAAGTTTGTTAGGTTTTTTATTTTCAGTTAGTCCTGCTGGCAACAGGCTCACTGCAACGAGGGACTTAGGGGAGAAGAAGTGAACTCACCTGCGTGCAGGATGGATTTGCTTCTTAGGCTACTGGACACTAGCTCCAGAGGGACGATCACAGGTACAGCCTGGATGGGTCACCGGAGCCGCGCCGCCGACCCCCTTGCAGATGCCGAATAGAGAAGAGGTCCAGAAACCGGCGGCAGAAGACGTCTCAGTCTTCATGAGGTAGCGCACAGCACTGCAGCTGTGCGCCATTGCTCTCCGCACACTTCACACCAGCGGTCACTGAGGGTGCAGGGCGCTGGGGGGGGCGCCCTGGGCAGCAATGTAATATACCTATTCTGGCTAAAATATATCACATATAGCCCCTGGGGCTATATGGATGTATTTAACCCCTGCCAGGTTCCAAAAAAACCGGGAGAAGAAGCCTGCCGAAAAGGGGGCGGGGCCTATTCTCCTCAGCACACAGCGCCATTTTCCTGCCCAGCTCCGCTGCGAGGAAGGCTCCCAGGACTCTCCCCTGCACTGCACTACAGAAACGGGGTAAAAACAGAGAGGGGGGGCACTTATTGGCGATATTTATAATATTTGAGCTGCTATAAAGGGAACACACTTATTAAGGTTGTCCCTATATATATTTATAGCGCTTGGGTGTGTGCTGGCAAACTCTCCCTCTGTCTCCCCAAAGGGCTAGTGGGGTCCTGTCTTCTATCAGAGCATTCCCTGTGTGTCTGCTGTGTGTCGGTACGTGTGTGTCGACATGTATGAGGACGATGTTGGCGTGGAGGCGGAGCAATTGCCTGTAATGGTGATGTCACCCCCTAGGGAGTCGACACCAGAATGGATGGCTTTGTTTATGGAATTACGGGATAGTGTCAGCACGCTACAAAAGTCGGTTGACGACATGAGACAGCCGGCAAACCAGTTAGTACCTGTCCAGGCGTCTCAGACACCGTCAGGGGCTGTAAAACGCCCTTTACCTCAGTCGGTCGACCCAGACACTGACACTGAATCCAGTGTCGACGGTGAAGAAACAAATGTATTTTCCAGTAGGGCCACACGTTATATGATCACGGCAATGAAGGAGGCTTTGCATATCTCTGATACTGCAAGTACCACAAAAAAGGGTATTATGTGGGGTGTGAAAAAACTACCGATAGTTTTTCCTGAATCAGAGGAACTGAATGAAGTGTGTGATGAAGCGTGGGTTACCCCAGATAGAAAACTGCTAATTTCAAAGAAGTTATTGGCATTATATCCTTTCCCGCCAGAGGTTAGGGCGCGCTGGGAAACGCCTCCTAGGGTGGATAAGGCGCTCACACGCTTATCAAAGCAAGTGGCGTTACCGTCTCCTGATACGGCCGCCCTCAAGGATCCAGCTGATAGGAGGCTGGAGAATACATTAAAAAGTATATACACACATACGGGTGTTGTACTGAGACCAGCAATCGCCTCAGCCTGGATGTGCAGTGCTGGCGTGGCTTGGTCGGAGTCACTGTCTGAAAATATTGATACCCTGGATAGGGACAGTATTTTACTGACTATAGAGCAGTTAAAGGATGCATTTCTTTATATGCGAGATGCACAGAGAGATATTTGCACTCTGGCATCAAGAGTAAGTGCGATGTCCATATCTGCCAGAAGAAGTTTATGGACGCGCCAGTGGTCAGGTGATGCGGATTCCAAACGACATATGGAAGTATTGCCGTATAAGGGGGAGGAATTATTTGGGGTCGGTCTATCGGATCTGGTGGCCACGGCAACGGCCGGAAAATCCACCTTTTTACCCCAGGTCACCTCCCAGCAGAAAAAGCCGCAGGCCTTTCGTTCCTATAAGAACAAACGAGCAAAAGGACATTCCTATTTGCCCCGAGGCAAAGGAAAGGGTAAGAGACTGCAACAAGCAGCTCCTTCCCAGGAGCAGAAGCCCTCCCCGGCTTCTACAAAGGCGTCAGCATGACGCTGGGACCTTACAAGCAGACTCAGGGGCGGTGGGGGGTCGCCTCAAACATTTCAGCGCACAGTGGGCTCACTCGCAGGTGGACCCCTGGATCCTGCAGGTAGTATCTCAGGGTTACAGGTTGGGATTCGAAGTCCCCTCCTCGCCGTTTCCTAAAGTCTGCTTTGCCAACGTCTCCCTCCGACAGGGCGACGGTATTGGAGGCCATTCACAAGCTGTATTCTCAGCAGGTGATAGTCAAGGTACCCCTCCTACAACAGGGACAGGGGTATTACTCCACGCTATTTGTGGTACCGAAGCCGGACGGCTCGGTAAGACCGATTCTAAATCTAAAATCTCTGAACCTGTACATACAAAAATTCAAGTTCAAGATGGAGTCACTCAGAGCAGTGATAGCGAATCTGGAAGAAGGGGATTTTATGGTGTCCTTGGACATCAAGGATGCTTACCTTCATGTTCCAATTTGTCCTTCACACCAAGGGTACCTCAGGTTCGTGGTCCAAAACTGTCATTATCAGTTTCAGACGCTGCCGTTTGGATTGTCCACGGCACCCCGGGTCTTTACCAAGGTAATGGCCGAAATGATGATCCTTCTTCGAAGAGAAGGCGTCTTAATTATCCCTTACTTGGACGATCTCCTGATAAGGGCAAGATCCAGAGAACAGCTGGAGGTCGGAGTAGCACTAACCCAAGTAGTGCTCCAACAACACGGGTGTATTCTGAATTTTCCAAAATCCCAACTGATCCCGACGACACGTCTGTTGTTCCTAGGGATGATTCTGGACACTGTTCAGAAAAAGGTATTTCTTCCGGAGGAGAAAGCCAGGGAGTTATCCGATCTAGTCAGGAACCTCCTAAAACCAGGAAAAGTATCTGTGCATCAATGCACAAGAGTCCTGGGAAAAATGGTAGCTTCTTACGAAGCGATTCCATTCGGCAGATTCCATGCACGAACTTTTCAGTGGGATCTGCTGGACAAATGGTCCGGATCGCATCTGCAGATGCATCAGCGGATAAAATTGTCCACAAGGACAAGAGTGTCTCTGCTATGGTGGTTGCAGAGTGCTCATCTGTTAGAGGGCCGCAGATTCGGCATACAGAACTGGGTCCTAGTGACCACGGATGCCAGCCTGAGAGGCTGGGGAGCGGTCACACAGGGAAGAAACTTCCAGGGCGTGTGGTCAAGCCTGGAGACGTCTCTTCACATAAATATACTGGAGCTAAGAGCAATCTACAATGCTCTAAGCCTGGCAAAACCTCTGCTTCAGGGTCAGCCGGTGTTGATTCAGTCGGACAACATCACGGCAGTCGCCCACGTAAACAGACAGGGCGGCACAAGAAGCAGGAGGGCAATGGCAGAAGCTGCAAGGATTCTCCGCTGGGCAGAAAATCATGTGTTAGCACTGTCAGCTGTGTTCATCCCGGGAGTGGACAACTGGGAAGCAGACTTCCTCAGCAGACACGATCTGCACCCGGGAGAGTGGGGACTTCATCCAGAAGTCTTCCACATGATTGTGGTCCATTGGGAAAGACCAATGGTGGACATGATGGCGTCCCGCCTCAACAAAAAACTGGACAGGTATTGCGCCAGGTCAAGAGACCCTCAGGCAATAGCTGTAGACGCTCTGGTAACACCATGGGTGTACCAGTCAGTGTATGTGTTTCCTCCTCTGCCTCTCATACCAAAAGTACTGAGAATTATACGGCAAAGGGGAGTAAGAACGATACTCGTGGCTCCGGATTGGCCAAGAAGAACTTGGTACCCGGAACTTCAGGAGATGCTCACGGAAGATCCGTTGCCTCTACCTCTAAGACGGGACCTGCTTCAGCAGGGACCGTGTCTATTCCAAGACTTACCGCGGCTGCGTTTGACGGCATGGCGGTTGAACGCCGAATCCTAAGGGAAAAAGGCATTCCGGAAGAGGTCATCCCTACCCTGGTAAAAGCCAGGAAGGAGGTGACTGCACAACATTATCACCGCATTTGGAGAAAATATGTTGCGTGGTGTGAGGCCAGGAAGGCCCCGACGGAGGAATTTCAACTGGGTCGATTCCTACATTTCCTGCAAACAGGATTGTCTATGGGCCTCAAATTAGGGTCCATTAAGGTTCAAATTTCGGCCCTGTCGATTTTCTTCCAGAAAGAATTGGCTTCAGTTCCTGAAGTCCAGACTTTTGTAAAAGGAGTACTACATATACAGCCCCCGGTTGTGCCCCCAGTGGCACCGTGGGATCTTAATGTAGTTTTGGATTTTCTCAAATCCCATTGGTTTGAGCCACTCAAATCGGTGGATTTGAAATATCTTACATGGAAAGTAACCATGCTACTGGCCCTGGCTTCAGCCAGGAGAGTGTCAGAATTGGCGGCTTTATCGTATAAAAGCCCATATCTGATTTTCCATTCGGACAGGGCAGAACTGCGGACGCGTCCTCACTTTCTGCCTAAGGTGGTTTCAGCGTTTCACCTGAACCAGCCTATTGTGGTGCCTGCGGCTACTAGCGATTTGGAGGATTCCAAGTTGCTGGACGTTGTCAGAGCATTGAAAATATATATCTCAAGTCAAGGCCCATTCCACAAGGAAGGTGGGCTCATCTTGGGCGGCTGCCCGAGGGGTCTCGGCATTACAACTCTGCCGAGCAGCTACGTGGTCAGGGGAGAACACGTTTGTAAAATTCTACAAATTTGATACCCTGGCTAAGGAGGACCTGGAGTTCTCTCATTCGGTGCTGCAGAGTCATCCGCACTCTCCCGCCCGTTTGGGAGCTTTGGTATAATCCTCATGGTCCTGACGGAGTCCCAGCATCCACTAGGACGTCAGAGAAAATAAGATTTTACTTACCGATAAATCTATTTCTCGTAGTCCGTAGTGGATGCTGGGCGCCCATCCCAAGTGCGGATTGTCTGCAATACTTGTACATAGTTATTGTTACAAAAAAATCGGGTTGTTATTGTTGTGAGCTGTCTGTTCAGAGGCTCCTACGTTTGTCATACTGTTAACTGGGTTCAGATCACAAGTTGTACGGTGTGATTGGTGTGGCTGGTATGAGTCTTACCCGGGATTCAAAATCCTTCCTTATTGTGTACGCTCGTCCGGGCACAGTATCCTAACTGAGGCTTGGAGGAGGGTCATAGGGGGAGGAGCCAGTACACACCACCTAGTGGTCAAACTTTTAAATTTTGTGCCCTGTCTCCTGCGGAGCCGCTATCCCCCATGGTCCTGACGGAGTCCCAGCATCCACTACGGACTACGAGAAATAGATTTACCTGTAAGTAAAATCTTATTTTTACTATGGGTTACTAAAGTTCCTTAACTCTGGATGTAAGACGGAGGTCAATTGAATTAAAAGCGATTCCGGGAGCCATTTTCACTGCAAATTCGCATAGAGAATTGAATTAACAATTTTATTCAAAATCTGAATTAATACACAAATGGATTTACCTTTTGGGTTAATGGAATTAACTCTACTGTTTTGCATTTTAATTTAACCATATAATAGAGAAAATTATTTATTTTAACCCTGATAGTGAAATATGTGATAAATTCATAAAACATGTATTTTCATTGCTTTATGTGCAAATTAATGAAAGCCTGCCCATAATATTTGTTTTCATTCAGTGAACACTGTAAGTTTAAGAGCCCTTATATGAAGTACTAGATCACAAATAAAAATAATATTCCTCTATTAGCAAAATAGTACCCTTCAGCTGACTAACAAAGCCAACATCTTGTACCTGTGTATTCTTTTATGTTTTAGGCTCTATGTCCATATTTTTATGGAATTGCCCTAATGTATATTTTATGCACTATAATGTCTGAGGTAAATTTTAAGTAGTTATGCAAGTACTCTTAAAAGACAGTGTATAAACAAATATGAAGTATATCTGGAGGCTACAGAGTTAAATATAAGTGCCTAGGCACTATATTTAACCCCCGCCAGTATAAATATATGTAAGTAATAGCGGGGCTGAAGCGCGCCATTAAGGGGGCGGGGCTTCTCCCTCACAGCTCATTTCAGCGCCTTTTTTTCCTCACAGAGAAGCTGGTCCTTCCAAAGCAATGCTGTACAGATCAGAGTGAAAAACGAGGGGGGACACAGTTGTTTGGTGCAATATAAGTTAAAAATAAAAGCACACTATATCATGAGCGCTGTGGAAATGAGCTGGTAAACTCCTTCTGTGTTTCCCTGACAGAATGTACTGGGGTCTATCCCTTATAGCCAGTGTAATGTCGGTGGGTGTTTGGTACACGTGTGTCGGCATATCTGAGGCTGAGTGCTCCGCCACAAAGGGAATGACTGTCAGCGCTGTCGACTCCTAATAGTACTTGGTACATGTAAATAAATGTCAACATGTCAGCAGAGGTATATTTTTCCCAAGAGAAAACTATATGGGAGACACAGACGTGGGTGGTGACCCTGTCTGCACCAACAATATCTGACTGGGTGGAAATTGGCATGATAATGTGATGCATATCAGAAAGAGCTATACCTATATGTTTCTGTATGTATAGTAAGGTTACATAGGTCTGTGGCACGATCACAGACGTGATAATATTTATGGAGGGAGTCATATTCATAGAATAGATTTCTCTCAGACCCCTCGGGATTGCAAAAATGTTATTTCTCTAACGTCCTAGTGGATGCTGGGGACTCCGAAAGGACCATGGGGAATAGCGGCTCCGCAGGAGTCTCCTGCGGAGCCGCTATTCCCCATGGTCCTTTCGGAGTCCGCAGCATCCACTACGGACTATGAGAAATAGAATTATCGGTAAGTAAATTCTTATTTTTGCCCAGTTACTACTCCCTGAGATCGACTCGAATAATGTTTATTATGTCGACCATAATGTTTCCTGATTAGATCCACAAAATCGGCATTCAGTACATGTTCATACACATTGGAACGTATTAACGTCACTAGGGACCCTGCTGTTCCTGACAAAAGGATATATGTATTCGTGTTTTATAGATATATAGATATATATATATATATATATATATATATATATATATATATATATAGAGAGAGAGAGATGGATATAGAGATGGAAAGATATGTGTGTATAGGTGCATTTAAAGGTGTATGTATGTGTGTGTGAAGATTTTTATAATGAATGCTGAGGTAAAGTTATTCCTTCTCATGTGCTGAGCGCTCTGTTGAAAAAACTCTAGGTCAAGGATTCCGAGTGTTTTTTCTTTTCCCGCCGTGGATAAAATAAAGTGAGAGTCACCCCCTGTTCTGCACGGGGCCCTGTCACAAAGGATCGTATGCAGGAAGATATGTGATACTCTAATTATGTGTCCACACGTACGTTGATTATACTTGCATTACATGCGCATGGGGGAGTAGTATGCAGGGTACTCCTTAAGTTGGGTCATGTCTATATCATTGCAGCATACTGCCGTGCGACTACAAGGGATATAGTACTCTTGGGTTCGCGGGCCAATTCCATGGCGGTCTCGACTAGGAGGGCGTTGTGGATTCAGCAATGGAATGCTGAGGCTGACTCCGAGAAGAACTGGAGTCTCTTCCCTATGAAGACGAAACCTGGTTTGGGGATGGCCTTGTTAAGTTGATATCGGCAGATACCACTGGTAAGTCTACCTTCTTGCCCTATGTTCCCTCACAACGGTTGGTGACGCATTTTTGTAGGATGCAGTCATTTCGACCGAATGGATACGGTTTTCCCTTTCTTTGCAGGTAGAGGAAGGTGAAAAGGTAAGAGGTCAGCAGCCTTTTCAAGTTCGCAAAAGCAGAAATCATCCTCTGTTTCTGCCACATCCACCGCATGACGCTGGGTCTATATTGCGGGAGCCCACACCGGTGGGACCACGTCTAATACTCTTCAGTCAGTCCTGGAACGGACATGGACCAGTGAGTTTGAGAATAGAGTCCCAAGGGGGACATACTGGAGTTTCCAGACGATTCCCCTCACTGTTTTTTCAAATAGACCTTACCGATTCTACTCTTGACGGGGAGGTAGTATGCGACGCCATACAAGAGTTGTCAGGATCAGGTCATTGTCCTGCTGTCCCGGTCACACAAAAAAAAGCTCTGTTATTCAAGCTTTTTCGTGCTTCTGAGGCCGGACGACTCGGTCAGAACAATCCTATATCTAAAATCCCAAAAATTTCTACTTAAGAAATTGAATTACAAGATGGAATCTCTCAGGGCAGGGATCTCCAATCTGTAAAAGGAGAAAGAGGGTCTAAGTACGGTTTCTTCCACATTAGGCTTACCTGGGTTTGCTATTTAGGATTGTCATTACCAATTCACCGGAGTGATGGCGGTATGATGGTTTTCCTTCGATAGTAAAAGAGTAATTATTATTCTGTACTGGAACGCTCTCCTGAGTACTGCGAGGTCAAGAAACAAGTGGTGCAAAACGTTGCTTTCTCCCTGACAGTTCAACAAAGTGGTTGGCTCCTGAACTTGCCAGAATCACTGTTGATCCCAACGACGCAGTTGTCTGCGTTGGGAATAATGTTAGATACAGAACTGTTGAGAGTTTGTTTCTTCCAGTCGGGTCAGATCTGCAACAGTGTCAATCCATCAATAAGTTCAGTTGATGAAAAAGATGGTTGCGGCCTACGAGACCATTCAGTGAGCAGGTTAAATGCCAGAGTGGTTTTAGCAGGACCAGTTGGACATGTGGTCCGGGTCTCACCTGCACATGCACCGGAAAATCATCCTATCTTACAGGACCAGAATCTCTCTCCTGTGGTGGCTGCATAGTTCTCACCTCCTAGAGGGACGAAGGTTCGGGATCCAGGATTGCATCTTGGTGTCCATGGATGCAAGTCTCCGAGGCTGGGCAGCAGTCATTCAGGAGGAAAAATTTCCAGGGAAAATGGTCAAGCCAGGAAGCTTGTCTGCACATAAACATTTTGGAATTAAGGGCTATTTACAATGGCATAACAGCAGTGGCGTACATAAACCGCCAGGGTGGAACAAAGAGCAGAGCGGCAATGGCGGAGCCAAAAAAGTTCTTCACTGGGCTGAAAGACATGCAAGCGCTCTGTCAGCAGTCTTTGTTCCGGGCGTGGACAACTGAGAAGCAGACTTCCTCAGCAGACACGAGCTCCATCCAGGAGTGGGGTCTTCATCACGAGGTCTTCACAGAAGTGACAGTACGTTGGGGAATTCCTCAAATAGACATGATGGCGTCTCGCTTCAACAAGAAACTTCAGAAATATTGTTCCAGGTCGAGGGACCCTCAAGCAATAGCAGTGGACGCCCTAGTGACACCGTGGGTGTTTCAGTTGGTCTGTCTTCCCTCCACTTCCACTCATTCCAAAGGTGATAAAGATCATAAGAAGAACAAGGGTTCAGGCAATACTCATTGTTCCAGACTGGCCAAGATGGGCCTGGTATCCGGATCTTCAGGAATTACTCATAGGAGATCCCTGGCCTCTTCCTTTATGAGAGGACCTATTACAGCAAGGACCGTGCGTGCATCAAGAATTACCGCGGCTGTATTTGACGGCATGGCGGTTGCACGCCAAATCCTAGCCCGAAAGGGTATTCCCAATGAAGCAATTCCCACACTACTTCAGGCTAGAAAAGAAGTAACGGCGAGACATTATCTCCGTGTTTGGAGAAAATGTGTCTTGGTGTGAATCCACGAAGGCTCCTACGGAAGTATTTCAGCTGGGGCGTTTTCTCCATTTTTAGGTGTGGATTCGGGCCTAAAGTTAGGCTCCATTAAAGTACAAATTTCGGCCTTGTCAATTTTCTTTAGAAAAAAATTGGCCTCCCTTCCAGAAGTTCAGACCTTTGTAGAAGGAGTGCGGCACAGCCAACCTCCCTTTGTGCCCCCAGTGGCACCATGGGATCTTAACGTGGTGTGGCAGTTCCTGCAATCTCATTGGTTTGAAAACCTTTAAGGTTGAGCGTAAATTCCTCACTTGGAAAGTGGTCATGCTGTTGGCCTTGGCATCTGCAAGGCGGGTGTCTGAATCAGTGGCTTTGTCTCAATGTCGCCAGAACGGCTCAGATTAGGAGAATGGTGGCTCTGTTGTCCTGTATGATCCCAACAAGATTGGGACTCATGCTTCCAAGCAGACTTTTGCACGCTGGATCTGTAATACGATTTGGCAAGCTCATTCTACGGCTGGATTGCCGTTACCGAAATCTGTGAAGGCCCATTCTACCAGAAAGGTGGGCTCATCCTGGGTGGCTGCACGAGGGGTCTCGGCATTACGGCTTTGCCGAGCAGTTACTTGGTCGGGTTCAAACACCTTTTGAGAAGTTTTACAAGTTTGATACCCTGGCTGTCGAGGACCTCTTGTTGGGTCAATCGGTGCTGCAGAGTCATCCGCACTCTCCCGCCCGTTCTAGAGCTTTGGTATAAACCCCATGGTTCTTGAAGCATCCTCTAGGACGTATGAGAAAATAGGCTTTTAATACCTACCGGTAAATCCTTTTCTCTTAGTTCGTAGAGGATGCTGGGCGCCCGTCCCAGTGCGTACTGTATCTGCAGTTATTGGGTATGTTTACACACACGGTGTGTTGCGTTTAAGTCAGCCTGTTGCTGACGATATTCATGCCATGGCATGCTTTATGCTGTTAGTGGTTGTGTTTACACACAGGTTGTGTTACGCTTTGTGTCAGCGTATTGCGGCATATTCTTCATGCCGTCGGCTGGTGTTCTGTTGAATGCCACGTTCTGCGGCATTCTGGAGGTGTGAGCTGGTAAGATGCTCACCGTGGTTTAACAATAAATTCTTTCCTCGAAATGTCCGTCTCCCTGGGCACAGTTACTTAAACTGGAGTCTGGAGGAGGTGCATAGAGGGAGGAGCCAGTTCACACCCATTCAAAGTCTTAAAGTGCCCATGTCTCCTGCGGATCCCGTCTATACCCCATGGTTCTTGAAGCATCCCCAGCATCCTCTACGGACTAAAAGAAAAGGATTTACCGGTAGGTATTAAAATCCTATTTTTGTAGCCAGGTCAAAATGAAAATGTTTACACTTTTACCATGGCAGTGTTAGTACGAAATGGAATAAAAATGGATTTGGTTCACTTTAACTCTAAACACTCCAATTGTCACTTTGGCATGTAGGGAAATGTCTCCATGTGTTAGAGAGCTCCTACATACCATGCTGTCAGTGTATTGAAATATATCTTTGCTTACTGAAGTCAGAGATAATTAATGTCTCTGTACACGGCTTTTTTGCCTTTCTGTACATAATATTCATTTAAGCGCCTATGGGGTATATGCAATTGCGGTCGAATTCCCGAAAATGTTGAAAAACGGGACATTTTCACCAAAAAAAAAAAATTTGACAATGCAATACAGTACTTTTCGCCAAATAAACGGCCATTCCAAATTCGACCTTTCTGCAATGGTACAAATGCGGCAATTCGACAAAAGTATATTCAATTGAAGATTGTAAATTCGACTAGTGCTTTTAGACAGTACGTCATTTTCAATCCGCCACACTTTGCTGGTGGAATCTAATAAAAAATGTTAACAAATTTTTTTTTGTGTTTTTTTATTTTATTGGTAATAGCATATCTATTTATATAAGAAGGGATTAGGTACTTGGTTTGTCTATTTTGGAGGCACAAGTATTATTTATATATTTTTAAAAATATATATATATTTTTTTTTAAATGGAATGGTAAAAAGCAGAAAAAAAATGCGTGGGGTCCCCCCTCCTAAGCATAACCAGCCTCGGGCTCTTCGAGCCGGTCCTGGTTCTAAAAACCGGGGGAAAAACTGACATGGGATCCCCCGTATTTTTAAAACCAGCACCGGGCTCTGCGCCTGGTGCAAAAAATACAGGGGACAAAAAGCGTAGGGGTCCCCCGTATTTTTTACACCAGCATCGGGCTCCACTAGCTGGACAGATAATGCCACAGCCGGGGGTCACTTTTATACAGCGCCCTGCGTCCGTGGCATTAAATATCCAACTAGTCACCCCTGGCCGGGGTACCCTGGAGGAGTGGGGACCCCTTCAATCAAGGGGTTACCCCTCCCCAGGCACCCAAGGGCCAGGGGTGAAGCCCGAGGCTGTCGTCTGCCCCCCCCCCCCCCCCATCCAAGGGCTGCGGATGGGGGGCTGATAGCCTTGAGTAAAATTATAGAATATTGTTTTTTTCCAGAAGAACTACAAGTCCCAGCAAGCCCCCCCCCCCCCCCCGCAAGCTGGTACTTGGAGAACCACAAGTACCAGCATGCGGGTTGAAAAACGGGCCCGCTGGTACCTGTAGTTCTACTGGGAAAAAAATACCCAAATAAAAACAGGAGACACACACCGTGAAAGTAAAAGTTTATTTCATACATGCCGACACATACATACTTACCTATGTTGACCCGCCGACTGCCATGCCCCCCTCGTCACTGAAGAATCCGGGGTACCTGTGAATAAAATTATACTCACCTGATCCAGTGTCCGGATCTTTTTAAATAATCCTCGTACTTGGCAAAACAACAAAACGGCAACCCGGACCAAACTGACTGAAAGGGGTCCCATGTTTACACATGGGACCCCTTTCCCCGAATGCAGAGATCCCCCCGTGACTGCTGTCACAGAAAGGTCCCTTCAGCCAATCAGGAAGCGCCACTTCGTGGCACTCTCCTGATTGGCTGTATGCGCGTCTGAGCTGGCAGACAGCGCATCGCACAGCTCCCTCCATTAGTTTCAATGGTGGGAACTTTGCGGTCAGCGGTGGGGTTACCCGCGGTCAGCCGCTGACCGCGGGTGACCTCACCGCTGACCGCAAAGTTCCCACCATTGAATATAATGGTAAGGCTTTGCGATGCGCTGTCAGATGCGCATAGCCAATCAGCAGAGTGCCACGACGTTGCGCTCGCTGATTGGCTGAAGGGACCCTCTGTGACAGGAGTCACGTGGGGTCCCGGCATTCGTGGAAAGGGGTCCCATGTGTAAACACGGGACCCCTTTCAGTCCGTTTGGTCCGGGTTGCCGTTTTGTTGTTTTGCCAAGTACGATGATTATTTAAAAAGATCCGGACACTGGATCAGGTGAGTATAATTTTATTCACAGGTACCCCGGATTCTTCTGTGACGGGGGGCGTGGCAGTCGGCGGGTCAACATAGGTAAGTATGTATGTGTCGGCGTGTATGAAATAAACTTTTACTTTCACGGTGTGTGTCTCCTGTTTTTATTTGGGTTTTTTTTTCAGTAGAACTACAGGAACCAGCGGGCCCATTTTTCCACCCGCATGCTGGTACTTGTGGTTCTCCAAGTACCAGCTTGCGGGGAGGCTTGCTGGGACTTGTAGTTCTTCTGGAAAAACCAATATTCTATCATTTTACTCAAGGCTATCAGCCCCCCATCCGCAGCCCTTGGATGGGGTGGACAGCCTCGGGCTTCACCCCTGGCCCTTGGGTGGCTGGGGGGGGGGGACCCCTTGATTGAAGGGGTCCCCACTCCCCCCAGGGTACCCCGGACAGGGGTGACTAGTTGGATATTTAATGCCACGGCCGCAGGGCGCTGTATAAAAGTGACCCCCGGCTGTGGCATTATCTGTCCAGCTAGTGGAGCCCGATGCTGGTGTAAAAAATACGGGGGACCCCTACGCTTTGTCCCCAGTATTTTTTGCACCAGGCCAGAGCCTGGTGCTTGTTTGAAAAATACGGGGGATCCCCTGTCAGTTTTTCACCCGGATTTTTAGAACCAGGACCGGCTCGAAGAGCCCGAGGCTGGTTATGCTTAGGAGGGGGGACCCCACGCAATTTTTTTTCTGAGTTTTTCCCGTTTTTTTTACATTTTTATAAGTCTAATCAAAATCCGTCAAATCGGCCGTTTTTTTCGACAGCGAGACTGTCGAATCCGTTTTTTTTTTTTTTTAATATGTTGAATTCCGGCACTCGACGGTCGAATTGTGTTGAATTAAAAAACGGGCGAAAAATTGCCGCGATTCGCCGGCAATTGCATATACCCCTATGGCATCAGAACATGCCTTATTATACAAAAAGTATATATTGGCAGCTGATATTGGTCATGTGCTCTATGTGTGTATCATTGTTGGGAAACAATGGCCCTCATTCCGAGTTGATCGGTCGCAAGGCGAATTTAGCAGAGTTACACACGCTAAGCCTACGCCTACTGGGAGTGTATCTTAGCTTCTTAAAATTGCGACCGATGTATTCGCAATATTGCGATTACAAACTACTTTGCAGTTTCTGAGTAACTTCAACCTTACTCTGCCTGTGCGATCAGTTCAGTGCTTGTCGTTCCTGGTTTGACGTCACAAACACACCCAGCGTTCGCTCAGACACTCCCCCGTTTCTCCAGCCACTCCTGCGTTTTTTCCGGAAACGGTAGCGTTTTCATCCACACGCCCATAAAACGCCGTGTTTCCGCCCAGTAACACCCATTTCCTGTCAATCACATTACGATCGCCGGAGCGATGAAAAAGCCGTGAGTAAAAATACTATCTTCATTGTTAAATTACTTGGCGCAGTCGCAGTGCGAATATTGCGCATGCGTACTAAGCGGATTTTCATTGCGATGCGATGAAAAATACAGAGCGAACAACTCGGAATGAGGGCCAATATTGGTCCTGTGCAACTTGCTAATCTGAGCAGTATGGGTAGATCTTATCTTCTGCTCAAAACGGTATGAAACATAGAAGAAATGGCAAAATACTTGATCATTACTGCAACCAGCAGTTCAGATGACTTGTAGCAACAGCCACCACAGTAAGTGGAAGTGTGTATGTGTGTCACTTTCTGTTTTCTTATTTTTTATTTATTTTTTGGGGTTTAAAAAGTACCTGTGTGTATTAGAAGAAATACAATACTTGCTCTAGAATATTTAGCATTTTTGGGGGTCACCTCAAATTTCTTTTGCCTGTATAAAAGCACTGCGTATATAGCCACTTTATACTGTTATAGAGCTCCTCTGTGACTTCTATTGTCCTTTACAATTTACAGAAGAGGTAAATTACCCCGTATGTAATACAGATGACATGAATATTTGTAAAATATACTCTTACATTTGGTGAGCTCCAGTGTAAAACACATCTCTTTAGAGTGTGGGAAGAAAGGGAAGCACCTGGAGGAAAATCTAGCAAACAGGGAGTATATATATATATGTATATGTGTGTGTATGTATATATATATATATATATATATTATTCCACATTGTGAACTCCAGCACTGTCAGGTATAAATGCTAAGCACTGAGCCACGGTGCTCCTCAAATTATCTTGCTTTGTTTCAGATATAAAACTTTATTTATTACCAGTTATTTATATAGCACACACATATTCCGCAGCACTTAACAACATAGAATATTTGTCCATTCACACCAGTCTCTGCCCCAGTGGAGCTTACAGTCTGTATTCCCTATCTCATGCACTCATACACACTAGGGTTCATTTTGTTGGGATCCAGTTAACCTACCAGTATATTTATGGATTGTTGGAGGAAACCAGAGTAGGGGAAGACTTTACAAACTCCACACAGTTAGGGCCATGGTGGGAATGAAACCCATGACCTCGGTGCTGTGAGCAGTAATGCTAACCATTACACCCTCCGTACTTGCATTTGAAAGAAAATGATCACCCATTACAGTAAGACAGCTAGGACATTAAGGGGTCAATTGAGTTAGTTGCGAGCCATCTCATGGCGCGAGTCACTGTGGGCTAAATGCCGCACGTGGTAACCCCCTAACTTGCGGTAGGTCTCTCAACTTACAGCCCCATTTGGGGATGCTCAAAAGAGTCAGCGAGCCCAGGGAAAGAAAGGGGTACCATTGAAACAGCACTTCGCCCCTAATTGGATTGACCCTACAAAATAGCTTTGACCCAATGTGACAGTAGGCGGAGTGATATAGTGCTGTATGTGTGTGATTTATTTTATTTTTCTCCTACGTCCTAGAGGATGCTGGGGACACTTCAAGAACCATGGGGTATAGACGGGATCCGCAGGAGACATGGGCACTTTAAGACTTTAAAAGCGGTGTGAATTGGCTCCGCCCTCTATGCCCCTCCTCCAAACTCCAGTTAGATTCTGTGCCCAGTGAGACTGGATGCACTCTGAGGAGCTCTCCTGAGTTTCTCTGAAAAAGACTTTTGTTTGGTTTATTTTCAGGGAGAACTGCTGGCAACAGTCTCCCTGCTTCGTGGGACTGATGGGAGAGAAGCAGGCCTACTTCTGTGAGTTTCAAGGCTCTGCTTCTTTGGCTACAGGACACCATTAGCTCCTGAGGGTCTGAACGCTAGGTACGCCTAGATGCTCGTTTCCAGAGCCCGCCGTCACCCCCCTTACAGAGCCAGAAGTCAGAAGACGGGTGAGTAGAAGAAGATCTGAAGACTTCAGTGACGGCTTTGAGGTAACGCACAGCGGCCGCGCTGCGCGCCATGCTCCCGCACACAGACGGCACTACAGGGTGCAGGGTGTGGGGGGGTGGCCCCCATGGCAGCATAAAAATCCTCAATATGGACTGGCAATGTGGTTTTTAAGTGCCTGGGCACTAAATCCGAACCCCCGCCAGTATAAATATTTTTTAAAAATAGTGGGGCTGAAGCGTGCCATTAAGGGGGCGGGGCTTAGCTCTCACACCTCTTATCAGCGCCATTTTCTTTTCACAGAGCTGCAGAGACGCTGGTCCTTCCTCTACACTGCTGTACAAGTAACGGTGCAAAACAGGGGGGGCACAGTTATTTTGGTGCTGTATATGTAATTATAAAAGCGCTAACGGGTCTGAGGCTTTATATAAGGGATTTCAGAACCAGGATAAGCGCTGTGTTGTGAGCTGGCAAACTCCCTCTGTGTTTCTCTGACAGGCTTTACTGTGGGTCTGTCCCCTATATGCCCAGTGTGTTTGTGGGTGTCGGTACACGTGTGTCGGCATGTCTGAGGCTGAGTGCTCTTCCCAGGAGGAGACTGGATTAGGGAAAGAAACGGCTGTGGGAGTGACCCTGTCGGCACCGCCGACTCCTGATTGGGTAAATGTTTTGATTACTTTGAATGCGAATGTGGCTTTGTTAAATAAGAGATTAGATAAATCTGAGTCTCAGAGCCAGGCATGGAAAAAATCCGTGGAGAATGTGTTGTCACAAGTTCAGACCCCCTCGGGGGTCACAAAAGCGTTAATTTACCCAGTTAGCAGATACGGATACCGACACGGACTCTGACTCCAGTGTCGACTATAGTGATGCCAGATTAAATCCAAAACTTACTAAAAGCATTGAGTACATGATTGTGGCGATAAAAGACGTGTTGCATATCACGGAGGACCCTGCTATTCCTGATACAAGGGTCTGTATGTTTAAAGGAAAGAAACCTGAGGTAACGTTTCCTCCTGTCATGAACTAAACGCTCTTTTTGAAAAAGTTTGGGAAAATCCTGACAAGAAGTTTCAGATTCCCAAGAGAATTCCGGTGGCATTATCCGTCCCCCTCTGGGGATAGGGAAAAGTGGGAGTCACCCCCCACTGTGGACAAAGCCCTATCCGGCTGTCCGAAAAGGTAGAGCTTCCGTCCCCTGACACGGCAGCCCTAAAGGAACCTGTGGATCGTAAGCAGGAAAATACATTGAAATCCATTTATGTCACTACGAATACGCTGTTCAGACCTGCTGTTGCATCGGCGTGGGTGAGTAGCGATATTGAAAAATGGGCAGATAACTTGTCATCTGAGATAGATACCCTGGATAGGGATAGCATTCTTTGACGCTGGGTTATATCAGGGACGCTGCAGCCTACCTAAAGGAAGCTGCGAGGGATATTGGCCTTTTGGGATCAAGGGCCAATGCCATGGCAGTCTCAGCTAGGAGAGCATTGTGGATTCATCAATGGAATGCTGATGCTGACTCTAAGAAGGCGATGGAGTCTCTGCTGTATAAAGGTGGTGTCTTGTTTGGTGACGGCCTCGCTGACCTGGTATCTATGGCTACCGCGGGTAAGTCATCCTTTTTACCTTATGTTCCTGCACAACAAATGAAACCGCACCACTATCAGATGCAGTCCTTTTGGCCCAATAAATTCAAAAAAGGGCGAGGGTCTTCCTTCCTTGCTTCTAGAGGAAGAGGAAAGGTAAAGAGGTCACCGGCTGTGGCAAGTTCCCAAGAGCAGAAGTCCTCTCCGGCTTCTGCCAAATCCACCGCATGACGCTGGGCTCCTCTGCGGGAGTCCGCACCGGTGGGGGCACGTCTCAAACTCTTCAGTCAGGTTTGGGCTCGTTCAGCCCTAGACCCATGGGTTTTGGAAATAGTGTCCCAGGGGTGCAAGCTAGAGTTTCAAGACAATTCTTTAAATCGGCCTTACCAGCTTCTCCGGACAGGGAGGTGGTATACGAAGCAATACGGAAATTGTGTCAAAATCAAGTCATTGTCAGGGTTCCTTTGTTGCAACAGGGAGAAGGCTTCTATTCGATCCTGTTCGTGGTCCCGAAGCCAGACGGCTCAGTCAGACCGATCCTGAACCTCAAATCTCTCAATTTCTACCTACGGAAATTCAAATTCAAGATGGAATCTATCCGGGCAGTGATATCCAGTCTGGAGGAGGGGGATTTTATGGTGTCGGTAGACCTAAAGGGGTGTAGTATGGTATGCCGGCGCTTGGGCTTCCGGCGAGCCCGACCGCCTGCATACCGACAGTGTGGCGAGCGCAAAGGAGCCCCTTGCGGGCTCGCCACTCGCGCCACACTATTTTATTCTCCCTCCAGAGGGGTCGTGGACCCCCACGAGGGAGAATAGCTGTCGGTATGCTCCACATCAGGCTTATCTGAGGTTTGCAGTGCAGGATTGCCATTATCGGTTTCAGACGTTGCCATTTGGCCTGTCCACGGCTCTGAGAATTTTCACCAAAGTAATGGCGGAAATGATGATTCTCCTGCGCAAGCAAGGAGTCACAATTATCCCGTACTTGGACGATCTCCTGATAAAAGCGAGGTCCAAGGAACAATTCCTGCTGAACATTACGCTCTCCCTGACAATTCTGCAACAACATGGTTTGCTCCTAAACTTAACAAAATCGCAGTTGGTTCTGACGACACGTCTGTCGTTCTTGGGTATGATTCTGGAAACGGAATTACAGATAGTTTTTCTTCCAGTGGAAAAGGCTCTAGAAATTCAGAACCTAGTCAGATTCTGAAACCAGCAAGAGTGTCGATTCATCAATGCACTCGGTTGCTGGGGAAGATGGTGGTGACCTACGAGGCCATTAAGTTTGGCAGATTCCATGCCAGAGTGTTTCAGTGGGACCTGTTGGACAAGTGGCCCGGGTCCCATCTGCACATGCACCGATAGATAATCCTGTCTTCCAAGACCAGAATCTCACTCCTGTGGTGGCTGCACAGCTCTCACCTCCTAGAGGGACGCAGGTTCGGGATACAGAACTGGATCCTGGTGACCACGGATGCGAGTCTCTGAGGCTGGGGTGCAGGGAAAATTTCCAGGGAAAATGGTCAAGCCAGGAAGCTTGTCTACACATAAACATTCTGGATTTAAGGGCCATTTACAGCGGCCTTCTACAAGCGGAACATCTTCTTCGCGATCTGCCCGTCCTGATTCAGTCGGACAACATAACAGCAGTGGCGTACATAAACCGCCAGGGCGGAACGAAGAGCAGAGCGGCAACGGCAGAGGCCACAAAAGTTTTCCGCTGGGCGGAAAGACATGTAAGGGCTCTGTCAGCGGTCTTCATTCCAGGTGTGGACAACTGGGAAGCAGACTTCCTCAGCAGACACAATCTCCATCCAGGAGAGTGGGGTCTTCATCAAGAGGCCTTTGCAGAAGTGACAAGTCATTGGGGAATTCCTCAAATAGACATGATGGCGTCTCGCCTCAACAAGAAACTTCAGAGATATTGTTCCAGGTCGAGAGACCCTCAAGCAATAGCGGTGGACGCCCTAGTGACACCGTGGGTGTTTCAGTCGGTATGTGTTCCCTCCGATTCCACTTATTCCAAAAGTGATAAAGATCGTAAGAAGAACAAGGGTTCATGCAATCCTCATTGTTCCAGACTGGCCAAGGAGGGCCTGGTATCCAGATCTTCAGGAATTGCTCGCAGGAGATCCCTGGCCTCTTCCTCTACGAGAGGATCTGTTACAGCAGGGGCCGTGCGTGTACCAAGATTTACCGCGGCTTCGTTTGACGGCTTGGAGGTTGAACGCCGGATCCTAGCCCGAAAGGGTATTCCCAGTGAAGTCATTCCCACACTACTTCAGGCTAGAAAAGAAGTAACAGCAAAACATTATCACCGTATTTGGAGAAAATGTGTCTTGGTGTGAATCCAAGAAGGCTCCTACGGAAGAATTTCAGCTGGGCCGTTTTCTCCATTTTCTGCAAGCAGGTGTGGATGCGGGCTTAAAATTAGGCTAAATTAAAGTACAAATTTCGGCCTTGTCAATTTTCTTTCAAAAAGAATTGTCCTCCCTTCCGGAAGTCCAAACTTTTGTGAAAGCCGTGCTGCACATCCAACCTCCCTTTGTGCCCCCGGTGGCACCATGGGATCATAACATGGTGTTGCAGTTCCTGCAATCTCGTTGGTTTGAACCTTTACGTAAGGTAGAGTTGAAATTCGTCACTTGGAAAGTGATCATGCTGTTGGCCTTGGCCTCTGCAAGGCGGGTGTCTGAATTAGCGGCTTTGTCTCACAAGAGCCCCTATTTGATCTTCCATGAAGATAGAGCAGAGTTGAGAACTCGTCAGCAATTTCTGCCGAAAGTGGTGTCATCGTTTCACATGAACCAACCTATTGTGGTGCCAGTGGCTACTGACGCCTTAGTGGAATCGAAGTCTCTAGATGTGGTCAGAACTTTGAAAATTTATGTAGCCAGAACGGCACAGATTAGGAAAATGGAGGCTCTGTTTGTCCTGTATGATCCCAACAAGATTGGGGCTCCTGCTTCCAAGCAGACTATTGCACGCTGGATCTGTAATACGAATCAGCAAGCTCATTCTACGGCTGGATTGCAGTTACCGAAATCTGTGAAGACCCATTCTACCAGAAAGGTGGGCTCATCCTGGGCGGCTGCCAGGGGGGTCTCTGCATTACAGCTTTGCCGAGCAGCTAGTTGGTCGGGTTCAAACACTTTTTTTCAAAGTTTTACAAGTTTGATACCCTGGTTAAGGAGGACCTCTTGTTTGGTCAATCGGTGCTGCAGAGTCATCCGCACTCTCCTGCCCGTTCTTGAGCTTTGGTATAAACCCCATGGTTCTTGAAGTGTCCCCAGCATCCTCTAGGACGTAGGAGAAAATAGGCTTTTAATACCTACCGGTAAATCCTTTTCTCTTAGTCCGTAGAGGATGCTGGGCGCCCGTCCCAGTGCGTACTGTATATCCAGTTGTTGGTTATGGTTACACACGTGTTGTGTTGTGTTGTGTTTATAGTCAGCCTGTTGCTGTCGTTATTCATGCCGTTGCATGCGTTGGGTTAAATGCCATGTTGTACGGCATGCCTGAGGTGTGAGCTGGTATGTATCTCTTAGTTTAAATCAAATTAAATCCTTTTTCCTCGAAATGTCAGTCTCCCTGGGCACAGTTCCTATAACTGGAGTCTGGAGGAGGGGCATAGAGGGAGGAGCCAGTTCACACCCCTTTTAAAGTCTTAAAGTGCCCATGTCTCCTGCAGATCCCGTCTATACCCCATGGTTCTTGAAGTGTCCCCAGCATCCTCTACGGACTAAGAGAAAAGGATTTACCGGTAGGTATTAAAATCCTATTTTTTTTTGTGAATGGGAAATAATACACAAAGCAGGGGCAAAGAGTTCATATATTAAGAGAGCATTGCTTATGCAAAGGGAACATGAGCTTAGTTATGGAAAGAAGGCGTAAGACACTCGTTATGACTAAAGAGAAGGTAGGGTCATCGTATAGAAAAGTCTCAACAGCCTCCACCTGACCCTTTTATGCCATCAGACACCTCAGAGAGAAAGTAGTGCAGACTCAAACCTATTTTCATTCAGTGGGTGCCTAGTCCAAAGATGCTGTAAACCAGCACACCATATTTTCCTAAATAGAAACTGGTGTATTAATGTAATATGCCATCAGCCACAATAAAACGTGCAAAAATGCTGTATACTCGTCATGTCACAGGGTCCAGCGATCATGAGTCGCATGGTTCAGCAGATGGCCTGACACTGTTTAGGTACCCATAAGCGGCTTCATCACTGGGCATAATGGTGCTTACAAACATTGCTGATTACAGCCATGAGGCTGAACAGAAAACATCATGAAGTGATCCCCTTTCTAAGAATGTACTTACCTGAAAATTAAATCAAACGAGTATCTGTAGCGTCTCTCCAAACATAGGAAGGTGCAACTAATTGGTATGCTCAGGAATGGGATGAAAAAGAACATGGATCTGTCGGTTATATTGGGACCCTACTCTTAGGGTGCCCACACACGGCATGATATAGCTGCCGATCCAAAGAATTGGAACAATATGGCAGCAATATCGTTCCGTGTGTGGGCATGATGTCTAAAAACATAAAAGTGGTTCCAATCTGCGCTTCTAATTAATGCAGCTGGCAACCTGGTCGGGTTACACCGTTACCCGTGGTTTAAACAGCATGAAAAAAAGAAT